>NC_069509.1:173357314-173424814 GCF_027579735.1 Bombina bombina
ACAAATAGCCTTTAAAAGGGCCTTTTGCGGGGCATTGCCCCAAAGTAATCGGCTCTTTTACCTATAAAAAAAAAATTACAACCCTCCCCAACATTAAAACCCACAACCCACACAACCAACCCTACTCTAATACCCACCCAATCCCCCCTTAAAAAACCTAACACTAACCCCTTGAAGATCACCCTACCTTGAGAAGTCTTCACCCAACCGGGCCGAAGTCCTCAACGAATCCGGCAGAAATGGTCCTCCAGACGGGCAGAAGTGGTCCTTTAGACGGGCAGAAGTCTTCATCCAGACGGCATCTTCTATCTTCATCCATCCGGCGAGGATGCGGGTCCATCTTCAAGACATCCGACGCAGAGCATCCTCTTCTTTCCACGGTGACTGAAGAATGAAGGTTCCTTTAAGTGACGTCATCCAAGATGGCGTCCCTTCAATTCTGATTGGCTGATTGAATTCTATCAGCCAATCGGAATTAAGGTAGGAAAAATTCTATTGGCTGATGCAATCAGGCATTCAGATTAAAGTTCAATCCTATTGGCTGATCCAATCAGCCAATAGGATTGAGCTTGCATTCTATTGGCTGTTCCTACCTTAATTCCGATTGGCTGATAGAATTCTATCAGCCAATCGGAATTGAAGGGACTCCATTTTGGATGACATCACTTAAAGGAACCTTCATTCTTCAGTCGCTGTCAAAAGAAGAGGATGCTCCGCGTCGGATGTCTTGAAGATGGACCCGCTCGGCGCCGGATGGATGAAGATAGAAGATGCAGCCTGGAGGACCACTTCTGCCCGTCTGGAGGACCAGTTCTGCCGGATTCGTTGAGGACTTTGGCCCGGTTGGGTGAAGACTTCTCAAGGTAGGGTGATCTTCAAGGGGTTAGTGTTAGGTTTTTTTTAAGGGGGGATTGGGTGGGTTTTAGAGTAGGGTTGGTTATGTGGGTGGTGGGTTTTAATGTTGGGGGGTGGGTTGTATTTTTTTTTTTACAGGTAAAAGAGCTGATTACTTTGGGGCAATGCCCCGCAAAAGGCCCTTTTAAGGGCTATTTGTAATTTAGTGTAGGGTAGGGCTTTTTTTATTTTGGGGGGCTTTTTTATTTTGTTAGGGGGATTAGATTAGGTGTAATTAGTTTAAAAATCTTGTAATTATTTCATTATTTTCTGTCATTTAGTGTTTGTTTTGTTTTGTACTTTAGATATTTTTTTTAATTGTAATAAATTTTATTTAGTTTAGGGAATTTATTTAATTATAGTGTAGTGTTAGGTGTAATTGTAACTTAGGTAAGGTTTTATTTTACAGGTAAACTTGTATTTATTTTAGCTAGGAAGTTATTAAATAGTTAACTATTTAATAACTATTCTACCTAGTTAAAATAAATACAAAGTTGCCTGTAAAATAAAAATAAACCCCTTAGCTAGCTACAATGTAACTATTAGTTATATTGTAGCTATCTTAGTGTTTATTTTATAGGTATTTAGTTTTAAATAGGAATAATTTATTTAATGATAGTAATATTTATTTAGAGTTATTTAAATTATATTTAAGTTAGGGGGTGTTAGGGTTAGACTTAGGTTTAGGGGTTAATAAATATAATGTAAGTGGCGACGGTGTAGGAGGGGCAGATTATGGGTTAATAAGTATAATGTAGGTGGCGGCGGTGTGGGGGGGCAGGTTAGGGGTTAATAAGTATAATGTAGGTGGCGGCGGTTTAGGGGGTTGGCAGTTTAGGGGTTAATAAGTATAATGTAGGTGGTGGCGGTTTAGGGGGTTGGCGGTTTAGGGGTTAATAATTCTATTTAGTTGCGGCGGGGTCCGGGAGCGGCGGTTTAGGGGTTAAACACTTTTAGTTGGGCGTTGTCCATGAGCGGCAGTTTAGGGGTTAATACATTTATTAGAGTTGCGGCGGGGTCCGGGAGCGGCGGTTTAGGGGGTAAACAGTATAGTATAGTGTGGGTGTTTAGTGACAGGGTACCAAGAAAGCTGTAAAAAAGCCGAAGAGCAGCAAGATCGATGACTGTTAGTTAACAACAGTCCGCTGCTCATCTCCCCTTACTTGGTGCGCGGCTTTTTGACAGCTTTTTTTATAACTTTGGAGAACGTATTCAGGTCTACGGCAGCGATGTTTGGCGATCTTAGGCGAGCGTATTGGTGCTGTCGAATGCAGGTAAGTTGACGCTTTGATAAATAGATGCCCCTGTCTTAATTATGAAAGTTTAAATTCTATTTTAAGTAATTACAGAGATTCAAAATAAATACAATTAAATAATTCAATCATAATGAACTATATAAGTGAAGGAACATGTGACATTACTTGTCTAATGAAGATTAAAGGGACAGTCTACACCAGAATTTGTATTGTTAAAAAGATAGATAATCCCTTTATTACCCATTCCCCAGTTGTGCATAACCAACACAGTTATATAAATACACTTTTCCCCTCTGTGATTGTCTTGTATCTAAGCTTCTGCAGACTGCCCCCTTATTTTAGTTCTTTTGACAGACATCTATTTTAGCCAATCAGAGCTGGCTCACCTGAACTCCATGTGTGTGAGCAAAGTGTTATCTATATGAGACACATGAACTAATACCCTCTAGTGGTGAAAAACTGTCATAATGCCCTGAGAGTAGAGGCGGCCTTAGAAATTAGCATATGAACCTCCTATGTTTAGCTTTCAACTAAGAATACCAAGAGAACAAAGCAAAATTGGTGCTAAAAGTATATTGAAAAATTGTTTAAAATGACATTCTCTTTTTGAATCATGAAAGTTTATTTTGGACTAGACTGTCCCTTTAAGAAAAATGTACAACCCAACTAAACATTAAATGTGTTCGGGGTGTTGTATGTCCGCCACTGAGAGTAAGAAGCAGCTTGTCCTAACTTCCTACATTGCAGAAAGCAGGATCGCCAGGGCTCAAAAGCAGCAAACGCTGCTTAGTACATTGAGCCCAATGTCTGCATCTAAAAGCTGCTGAAACTGTAAATGCAGGCACTCCGGCAGGGAACAATTTTACTGTCTGCCGTTGGTTTTTAGATGCCACATAAATTGCACGTTCTGTAAAGTCTGTTCTCCCTGTCAAAAAGGTGACACTGTCTAAGCCTCTCACTGTTGTCTGTGAAACAATGATTGATAAATATAGCCAAACATAGGACACAATAAAAGTGATGCACCTGGAAACTAGGATTCATTTCATAAGTGTTATTGCTACAGCACAGCTTTTGTAAGAACACAAAGTGTAATCCATTGTTTCAGATTTCCATTACGCACATACTGAAACAAGGAGAAGCCCTGTTTTTTTTCCAGTTTGAGGGAAAACTTAGATTCTGCTATAATGGTAGTTTTTTTTTGTTGCCATTTCATTTATATAGTTGTATGTGTAAAGAGACAGTAAATGTCATGCCTCTTATCATTGGCTCACTAGATGTGTTCAGCTGGCTCCCAGTATTGCATTGCTGCTCCTTCAACAAAGGATACTTAGGGAATTAAGTAAAATTGGTAATAGAAATAAATTGTAACGTTGTTCAAAATCGTATGCTCTATGTAAATCCTGAAAAAAAATGTACTTCGTGTTCCTTTAAAATTCTCTCTGGGGAGCCACAGAGACTTGCTGGTCCCAAGCAAGCACTGCCGTAGAGACATTCAAAATAGTGGCATTCACACAACTGTGCCAGTCACCATTTGTATTCTGTTCAGAAGTTGCAATGCACTGAAATTTCAGGCGCTAATGAATTGAGTGTGTCATTTTTGCACTACAAGAAATCATACTATTACTAGAAGACCACTAATGCTTCTGATCTGATAGAAACATTTATGTCCATGTATACATATGTGAGTACATCACAGACATAACATTGCTAGATGGCAAGGCCACGATATATAACTATAATACATAAAGCAAATACAACGTAACATAACCTCCTTTTTTTATATAGTAAAGTTCCCCTTGTAATTACAGAGACTATAACACGTTTTTGTCCCCAAATAAGCTAAAACATCCACTCTTGGACCGCTAAAACCTTAGTAGGTAAAGTATATTTGGGGATTTGAGAGGGAAAGAATATATGGGCTACTTATGAAGCCAAAACCGGATTTTGTACATCTTCTGAGTAGATGCCCTAGGTACAACATATAGAGGGAAAGGGAATATTGTTGGGAAAGTTTCATAAGATAACTAATGTAGTAATATCGAAAAATAGGTCTGTAGGATGCATTTTCCTTTGTTTACTTCAGTAAACTTTAGTGGTGGTGGGGGGGGGGTCCTATGCTAAGTGTGGTTACTGAGGAGAAGCTGGTAAATAAAAAACATGAAACATTCTAGGGTACACGTAAATACATATTTTTCTGTCTATCCCTGCAATTAAGCAATAGTGGCCGCTGACAGCAGAACATATAACATATCTTTATTTATATATATATATATATATATATATATATATATATATATATATATATATATATATATATGAGATACATAGCTGAATGAGCTGAAGAGATTGGTAAAGGAAAATTCAATAACTTATCTTCACTGTCTTTAAAAAACAAATCTGAAATTTTATTTAATATAAAGCTGGATTATGAAACCGGCAGAGGTTTATGTTTCTAGCTCAGGTTGAGGACCTTCATAAAAACTATAAATAATTATATGTATAATGTCTACAGTAACAACTATAAAACTTCTTCTATTGGACAAACTGAAGAAGTAAGTCTCTGAACATAAAGAAAAAATAATCGGTCTTTCAGACTCAGAGAGGGTAGCATAATTAAAACTAGGGTTCTTCCAATGTATTCACAAATAGATAATATGTGGGAAAGTGAAAGAAAAAATATGTTGTGTAGTAAGACCTTAACAATGGTCTATAGGGCTTAGATATATATGTTCACTATTGGTGGACCATGTTCTAGCTGGGTAACATCTCATTAGCTACAGAACAGACTAGACATATAGAAGTATTATATTCCCACATATTAAGCACAGGAGCAATAACGTAATGAACATAACAGTATAACCTTTGCTCTAAGAGTGGTATTTGTGTAGAGTCCACAAATATTATTAAAGCTTCAAGCAATAACTGGGGTAAAATGTTTAATAGCAACACAGATGGAGGTCTAAGGTCCCGTTATGAAGATCACACGCAGAACAAACTCAGTCTCAAAAGAGCGTCATTCTAAATATGAGCAGAGAAGCCTCACAAATAAATTTCTTGCCTACTTGCGGGGACTTGTTGGGTAGCCGTATATCGGTTCTTTTCAGTCCATGTTTAACCTATTCCGGTTTTAAGAGATGTGCCCAAAGTTGTCGGTTGGTCTCCTCGGCCAATGCTCTGGATCATATGCAAGTCTTCATTGTCTAGGGCTGATCCAGGTAAGATGTGTCTATCCCACAGCTTAACTATACGATTGATAGGGTTAAGCGCCGTCTCCTCTGTCTCTGAACAGAGATAAGCCAGAACGTCCCCAGTCGGTATAGGTCTTCCGCTGTTCAAGGCAAAGTCCGGTGTCGCGGCATGTGCTGCAATATCTCCTGGGCCACTATGTAGGATTCCTGCTCGCATGTAAGTATCGAGTCGGCCGCTACTTCCAGATATGAGTGCTTCTGATTCTAGGGCACCAATTGCCAGATCCACCGGTTTAGGCACTGCAGCTGTATCTTCACTTCTTACCGTGTTCACATCAAGCCTACTTGGACAGCGTGTAGTTGCGTTGGGTACGGGGCTGCCTATAAAGCAGGCCATGGCTTGTGTAGGTAGTTTTGGGAGAACTTCCCTCATCTGCTGTCTGAGGTCACCAATGTGCTCTGCTATCAGCTGTATAGATTTGTGTTCCCAATTGTCGATCTACTCGTTGGTCTGCATGGCACACAGGTAGCTAAGACTGTTCACAGATACCATTACACGTGGCACTATTAAAGGTCATAAGATAGTAACACAACCCCAGTTCGGTCTGTCCGTTTCCTTCAGTGGTCTTGAAGATGCAATGGATTATTTAATAAAAGATTAATGCACATATTTATAAAATAACCCCATTATTAGATATAAAAGCCAGGAGCTACTGCAGAACACATCTGGTCGCTTTGGTGGTTGAATCCGCCCCGTAGTTTGAGAAAGTTTATAATAAAGCTAAAGCTAAAGATGAAAATGTTTCTAATAAAAAAAGCATCAGAACTTATTATGATCTCAGATTGGAGGGTGTTTCAGCAGTAATTTGCATAACTGATTTTGCACAGTGGGTAGTTAATACATGGAATATATTTACTATATAGGGGTAGGAACAAATACTTTCAGTGCATTCAAGAATGCTTGTTGTCTTTATAAGCCTTATGGCTGATAATTCACATCTAATCCCTCCTCTGTCTACCACCCTCACTCCGGCTCTTACTCACATAATTAACCTATCCCTTTCTACCGGCTCATTCCCTGCCTCCTTCAAACTTGCGAAGATCACCCCCATCCTCAAAAAACCCTCCCTCGACCCTAACTCCCCTGCAAACTACCGCCCCATATCACTGCTCCCACTAGCTTCAAAACTCCTTGAAAAACTAATTTTCAATCGCCTAACCCACTTCCTGTCCTCCAACTCATTGCTGCAATCTGGCTTCCGTCCCCAACACTCAACTGAGACTGCCCTCACCAAGGTTACTAACGATCTCCTTTCTGCTAAAAACAAAGCCTACTACTCTATATTCATCTTACTTGACCTATCTGCTGCCTTTGACACTGATGACCATCCCCTTCTCCTACGGTCTCTCAGTTCTCTTGGTCTCTGTGACACTGCCCTCTCCTGGATTCACTCTTATTTCTCTAAGAGATCCTTCTCAGTCTCTTTTGCTGTTGACTCCTCCTCTCTATTGCCCCTGTCTGTTGGAGTACCTCAAGGCTCTGTCCTGGGTCCTCTACTCTTCTCTATTTACACTTCTTCACTGGGTAAACTCATCAACAGCTATGGGTTCAGCTATCACCTCTCTGCTGATGATTCCCAGATCTACCTTACCACCCCTGCACTCTCTCCTTCTGTCAACTCTCGCATCAGCGACTGCTTATCTGGCATTTCCTCCTGGATGGCCTCTCACCACCTAAAAATAAATATGTCCAAGACCAAACTACTTCTAATTCCCCCCTCTAGCTCCACTGTCTCTAATTTTTCTATCACTGTTGGCACCACTATCTCCCCATCACCCCAAGTTCGCTGCCTCGGAGTCACGCTTGACTCAAATCTGCCGCAACCACCTACGCAATATCTTCGAAATTCGTCCGTTTCTGAGTGCTGAAACTACCAAACAGCTCATCCACTCCCTGGTAATTTCCCGACTTGACTACTGTAACAACTTACTAACTGGCCTCCCTCTCTCCCGCCTCTCTCCCCTCCAATCCGTCCTAAATGCATCTGCCAGGCTAATCCACCTCTCTCGATGCTCTGTCTCTGCTGAGCCTCTCTGTGAGTCCCTTCACTGGCTCCCCATTCACAACAGAGTTAAATTCAAAATTCTCACCCTGACCTACAAAGCCCTCACCAATGCTGCCCCACCCTACCAGTCCTCACTCATCAACAAATATACTCCTGCCCGTCCCCTAAGATCCAACAACAACCTGCTTCTTGCGTCCTCTACCATCACCTCCTCTCATTCTAGACTACAGGACTTCTCTCGTGCGGCACCAAACCTCTGGAACACACTTCCTTGAGATGTCAGACTTGCCCCTAACCTCTCCTCCTTTAAACGTTCCCTAAAGACCTTTCTGTTCAGGGAAGCTTATCACCCGACTGATTAACAAACTAACTTCAATTAACAGTTGCCCTATATCTCCTCACTAATATCATTCTCACCTCTGCAGTCCCCACCTCCTGTTTCCAATCCTCCTACCCGTCTAGATTGTAAGTTCCCACAGGAATAGGGTCCTCAATTCCCCCTGTATTTGTCTGTAAAATTTTGTGTCTTATCATATTGTTTCTCCACTGTACTGTTATCCTTGTACCCATGGGCAATTCATTAAGCTGATACTGTAGAAAGAAATATGGGCATACTTTTAGGGACCTTTTTGTTTGTATCTATGGTTCTTTGTTTTGTTTTTTACTCTTGAAGCAACAGAGTACTGACAGAATTCTGCATGCAAGTGCTGTTGTGAATGTGTGCATATGTGGTCTAAGTAAGCAACTCCTTATTGACTGTGAGCTGGAGCCAGTAAGGATACTAAACCTATGTTTTCTAACAGCTGATAAAACATTGCATCTTAATTTTTTTTAAATAATATTTTTTACAGAGATTATTACTATTGTCCGATATTTGTAGAGCACCAACAGATTGCGTTGCGATATAAACAAAGGCATAATATGCAGGTAACATTTATAGGGAGCAAGTGGGTAGAGGGCACTGCCATGCGTTGCACTGCACTGTTGTAGTCAGGTTTTGTGAAGGTGATCTACAAACAGTTGGGCTTATATGCTAATGGGATTTAAGGGGATAATAAATGAGGAGAGATACTGAAGTTAGAAAAGTTTAGTGTATGTTGTATGCATCCCTGAACTGGACAGTCTTGTGGAGTGAGGCAGAGAGTTTCACAAAAAAGGGGCCAGTCTGGAGAAGTGCTGTAGACAGGAATGTGAGGAGGAAATAAGAGAAAAGGAGAGGAGGAGGTTGTAAGCAGAGTGAAGGGGACAGGAGGGAGAATATCTGGAGACGAGGTCTGAGATAAAGGGGGGGGGAGCAGTGCTATTGAGGGCCTTGTAGGTCAGAGTCAGAATTTAATTCTGGAGGCTAGAGGAAGTCCGTGAAAAGATTGGCACTGATGTGCAGCAGATGAAAACAAAAAAAATGTAAGGAAGATGAGCCTGGCAGAGGCATGTATTATGTATTGTAAAGGAGTTGCAGTCATCAAGGCGGGAAAGGATTAGAGAGGGGATTAAAATCTTAGTTGTGTCTTTTGTAAGGAAATGTCAAATTTTGGAGGAGTAAAAGAAACATCTGAGTCAAGTGTGACCCCAAGACATTGGGCATGTGGGGTTGGCATAATGATGGAATTATCAACAGATATCGAAAAATAGGGGGTGGAGATTTTGGAAAAGGCGGGAAAATAAGGAGCTCAGTTTTGGAGAGATTTAGCTTAAGGTAGTGAGAGGACATTCAAGATGAGAAATGAGAAACACAGTTAGTGATATGAGTCAGCAAGGAAGGAGATAGGTCTGGTGCAGAGAGGTAGATTTGGGTGTCATCAGCATACAAATGATATTGAAACCTGTGGGACTTTATTAAGGAACCTATTGATGACATATAGATTGAGAAGAGAAGGGGACCTTGTGGTACCCTAATAGAAAGTTGTAAAGGGGCAGAGGATGCACCAGAGAAGACTACACTAAAGGTACGGTTAGACAGGTAGGAAGAGAACCATGAGAGGGCTGTGTTTCAAATGCTGAAAGATTGGAGGGTTTGGAGCAAAAGAGGTTGGTCAACAGTATCAAAGGCTGCAGACAGATCAAGGAGGATTAGCAGAGAGCAGTGGTCTTTTGATTTTGCTGTAATTAGGTCATTGGTAACCTTAATGATTGTGGTCTCTGTGGTGTTTTGGGGCGAAATCCAGATTGCAGTGGGTCAAGGAGGGAGTTTAATGTAAGGAAATGTTATAGGTGTGTGTGTATATCTATCTATCTATCTATCTATCTATCTATCTATATATATATATATATATATATACCAGCTTTTCTAGAAATTTTGAGGCAAGGGGGAGTAGGGAAATAGGGTGGTAGTTGGATGGGGAGGTTGGATCGAGAGAAGGTTTTTTTGAGGATAGGTGTGACCAGTGCATGTTTAAGAGATGGGGGAAATATACCAGTGCTGAGGGAGAGGTTGAATATGTGTGAGGATAGGTGTAAGGTTAGGAGAGAGGGAGGGGAGTAGTTGTGAGGGGATGGGATCGAGGGGATAGGTAGTGAGGTGAGAGAGGACAGTATAAGGGCAGAAACAGGGGCAAAAGAGCTGAATTTATGGCTTTGTGGGTATTGGAAGCTTTTAAAGGGGGTTGGAGACTGTTACTATGTTGACAGATGATTTAGTTTCTGATGGAATCAATTTTGTGACTAGCAAAATCTAGAGCTAACAGAGAAGTTGGAGAACACATGTTTTAGGTTTGAAGAAAGAGTAGCGATAAGAGTAGAGAAGTAATTTTTTTTGTTGTTGGTATAATTAGGTTTTTTTATAATCATTTACAATAAACAATAATAACCTCTAATTCAGAAAATAAGAAAATACAAGTGATACCTATCTCAACCCTCTAGATCTTCTGGGGTTAAGGGTCTCAATAATTCAAATCTCTCCACATATATTAACTGAGTTACAAAGGGCAAAACAGTGTGTTTATACTATTAAGAAGAGCTTAAAGGGACATGAAACCCACACATTTGCTTTCATGATTCAGATAGAGAATACAATTTTAAAGGGACACTGTACCCAATTATTTTCTTTTGTAATTCAGAAAGAGCATGCAACTTTCTAATTTACTCCTATTATCAATTTTTCTTCGTTCTGTTGCTATCATTATTTGAAATAGAAGGCATCTAAGCTTTTTTTTTGGTTTTAGTACTCTGGACAGCACTTTTTATTGGTGGATGAATTTATCCACCAATCAGCAAGGACAACCCAGGTTGTTCACCAAAAATGGGCCGGCATCTAAACTTACATTCTTGCACTTTAAATAAAGATACCAAGAGAATGAAGAAAATTTGATAATAGGAGTAAATTAGAAAGTTGCTTAAAATTTCATGCTCAATCTGAATCACAAAAGAAAAATTTTGGGTACAGTGTCCCTTTAAACAACTTTCCAATTTAGTTCAATTATTTAATTTGCTACCTTCTCCTTTGCTGAAAGGTTTATATTGGCAAGCTCAGGAGCGGCAAAGAACCTAGGTTCTAGATGCGGATTGGTGACTGCAAACATATACTGATTGTCATTAGCTTACCCATGTGTTCAGTTAGAAACTTGTAGTGCATTGCTGCTCCTTCAACAAACGATAACAAGAGAATGAAACACATTAGATAATAGAAGTAAATTAGAAAGTTGTTTAAAATTGTATTCTCTCTATCTGAATAATGAAAGGAAATGTTTGAGTTTCATGTCCCTTTAAGATTATAAGGTATCGTCTTATTTAAATAGTACATCATCTTGGAGGATTCTGTTGGTTACCAGTAAGTTGAGAAGAGTAAGAAAAAAGAAGCGGGAAAGAGAGAAGTAGAAGAAATAATAGCAACCGGTCTAATACATAAGAAAGGTAAAGGTGGGAATGGGAGGGAGTGAACGAGGGAGAGGGGAGGGAAATGTCTGCATGTGCTTTGATATTACAGAAGTACTAGAGGTAATTTTATTTAGAGAGGTTAAGGGAAGAATATAAGGAGTTCAAAATGAACTTGTAATAAAGAAAGTCAGTTGAACAACAAGATTTTCTCCTGTGTTGCTCAGCAGAGTGGGGACATCTGCGTAGGTAGCGTTTCAGAGGAATATGCCAGGACTGAGGATGAGTGCGTCATTTCTGAGCTATGGTAGGAGGGGCCAAATTGTCAAGGACCCATGTAAGGGTGGAATTGTAGTGACAATTTGTAGGAAAGGGAGGAGATGTAATAGAGCAGAGGTTTTAGAGAGTTTGAGAGCTGTTGCTGATCTAGTGAGTTAATGCGTTTTTGGAGTTTGGTGTGAAGGGTAGATGGAGGGAGAGTTGTAGGGAGTGATGGGATGTTGCAAGTGAGGAGATGATGGTCAGAAAGAGGAAAAGGGAAAGTTGTGAAGTTTGAGAGTGCATTGATAGCTTAAAATCAGATCAAGGGAGTGACCATCTTTGTGAGTGGGAGAGTCAGTCCACTGTGACAGACCGAAAGAGGAAGTGAGTTGCAGAAGTTGTTATGCAGTGGAGGCAGTGGGATTGTCAAAAGAGAGGTTGAAGTACTCAAGAATGAAGGCAGGGGTGTCTGAGGAGTGGAAGCCAGGCAGCAAAATTATCTAGAAATTGAGTTGAGGAGCCAGGTGGTCGGTATATGAATGCAACATATATAGAGAAGGGAGAGAATAAGCAAATCATTTGGGTTTCAGGTAAGGGAAAATGTAAGGGAGGAGATGGGTTTTTATTTGTTAAAGTGCAACAAGAGGAAAGTAAAATACCTACACCACTTCCTTGTCTATTTCCAGACCTAGGAGTGTGGCTGAATTAGAGACCACCATGGGACAATGCAGCGGTGGATTCTGTGTCTGAAGGAGAGAGTCAGGTTTCTGTGAGAGTCAAGAGTTTGAGGGAGGGAGTGATAAAGAGGTCATGATAGAAGTGAGCTTATTGCAAATAGAGTGACCAGAACCCCCAATCAGATTATATGAACTATCATATTTACCCACTATACTACTTTATAAATTGTTATTGATCTGTTTTATTGTAACATATGACTTTGGCAACACATGTAATAATGTCATGCTAATAAAGTATTCTTGACTTGACTTGACTTGATAGTTCCAGAGGGCACAAGATAAGGGGGTGTTGGCTTTAGAAACAAGATACATTTGAGCAAGGTTATCAGAGTTTTGTTTTCTAGGTCTATGGAAAGGCACACATGGGTGGGCAAGGCTAGGAAGTTGTGGGGGACCAGAATTAGGGGAGATATCGCTAGCAGCTTGTATGAGCAAGAGGGAGAGTGACATCAGATGAGATAGAGATTTGCAGTATTGAGAGTGTTTTTGGGATGAGGTGCAGGGAGGAGAGACAGCGTTTACAAATGAGATATTACAATAATGCTAACTAGCTCAGCAATGCTACACCCCAGATGTTATATTTAATTTAATCCAGTCTAATATAAATTATTAACCATTGATAAAAACTTTACTTAGAATTAGCGAGAATTCTCTCTGCCAAAACAGTACATATACATTTGGCTGGAATCTTGTGTTCTGATCTTGGCAAGATAACAAATAATTAAAAATATCTGGGAAACCACAAGTAGATGTGGCAGCTGTAAGATTTCAGGTCCCCTGCTATGCTGAGAGACTGAGATATAGCGTATGCTGCTATCTTTAAAGGAACGTCTACAGCACAATTTTACAGGACTTCTATTGTAGAACGTTTTCTTGCTAAGGGTTTATTTTTTCACAAAAAGGGACATTGTTATTATTTTTTGTCTTTAAGAGGTCATTTCAAAATGTGTTACTGCTTTAAAAAAATGCATGTGCTTGTTCTTAATAAACCAACAATTTCTTGTCTGGTTTGTAGAGAATTATCCCTCGCCAGAAATAACACTTAGAGTTTTCATTAAAAGCCAGTAAGCCTGATCAGGTAGTAAACAAATAATATTGTAAGTTAAAGGGACAGTCAACACCAAAATTGTTATTGTTTAAAAAGATAGAAGATGCCTTGACTATCCATTCCCCTGATTTGTACAACCAACAGCTTTTTTATTAGCTTTTCACAAGAGACTGCTAGTTCATGTGTGCCGTATAGATAACATTGTGCTCTCTCCCATGGAGTTGTGGATGACACTGCACTAACTGGCTCAAATGTCAAAAGTCAATAGGTAATAAATAAAAAAAACATGTGATCAGATCTTTCATGATTCAGATAGAGCAGCAATTTTAAAGGGACAGCCTACGCCAGAATTTTTATTGTTTTAAAAGATAGATACTCACTTTATTACCCATTCCCTATATTTGCATAACCAACACAGTTATATTAATACACTTATTACCTCTGTGATTACCTTGTATCTAAGCCTCTGCAAACTGCCATCTTATTTCAGTTCTTGCGACAGACTTGCATTTCTGCAAATCAGTGCTTACTGCTAGGTAACTTCACGTACGTGAGCACATTGTTATATATATAACACACATGAACTAATGCCCTCTTGTGGTGAAAAACTGTCAAAATGCATTCAGCTTAGAGGCTGCCTTCAAGGTCTAAGAAATTAGCATATGAACCTCCTAGGTTTAGCTTTCAACTAAGAAAACAAAGCAAAATTGGTGATGAAGTAAATTGGAAAGTTGTTTAAAATTGCATGCCCTATCTGAATCATGAAAGTTTATTTCTCCAACATAGGTGTGTCCGGTCCACGGCGTCATCCTTACTTGTGGGATATTCTCTTCCCCAACAGGAAATGGCAAAGAGCCCAGCAAAGCTGGTCACATGATCCCTCCTAGGCTCCGCCTTCCCCAGTCATTCTCTTTGCCGTTGTACAGGCAACATCTCCACGGAGATGGCTTAGAGTTTTTTAGTGTTTAACTGTAGTTTTTATTATTCAATCAAGAGTTTGTTATTTTAAAATAGTGCTGGTATGTACTATTTACTCTGAAACAGAAAAGAGATGAAGATTTCTGTTTGTAAGAGGAAAATGATTTTAGCAACTGTTACTAAAATCGATGGCTGTTTCCACACAGGACTGTTGAGAGGAATTAACTTCAGTTGGGGGAACAGTGAGCAGACTTTTGCTGCTTGAGGTATGACACATTCTAACAAGACGATGTAATGCTGGAAGCTGTCATTTTCCCTATGGGATCCGGTAAGCCATTTTTATTACAGAAAGAAAAAAAAAAGGGCTTCACAAGGGCTTTTTAAGACTGTAGACATTTTCTGGGCTAAATCGATTTATATATAAACATATTTTATACTCCATAGCCTTGAGGAATTATTTTAATCTTGGGAATTATGTAAAATAACCGGCAGGCACTGTATTGGACACCTTATTCTCTAGGGGCTTTCCCTAATCATAGGCAGAGTCTCATTTTCGCGCCTCTATTGCGCACTTGTTTTTGAGAAGCATGACATGCAGATGCATGTGTGAGGAGCTCTGATACATAGAAAAGACTTTCTGAAGGCGTCATTTGGTATCGTATTCCCCTTTGGGCTTGGTTGGGTCTCAGCAAAGCAGATACCAGGGACTGTAAAGGGGTTAAATATAAAAACGGCTCCGGTTCCGTTATCTTAAGGGTTAAAGCTTCCAAATTTGGTGTGCAATACTTTTAAGGCTTTAAGACACTGTGGTGAAATTTTGGTGAATTTTGAACAATTCCTTCATACTTTTTCGCAATTGCAGTAATAAAGTGTGTTCAGTTTAAAATTTAAAGTGACAGTAACGGTTTATTTTAAAACGTTTTTTGTACTTTGTTATCAAGTTTTTGCCTGTTTAACATGTCTGAACTACCAGATAGACTGTGTTCTGAATGTGGGGAAGCCAAGGTTCCTTCTCATTTAAATAGATGTGATTTATGTGACACAAAATTTAGAGAAAATGATGCCCAAGATGATTCCTCAAGTGAGGGGAGTAAGCATGGTACTGCATCATCCCCTCCTTCGTCTACACCAGTCTTGCCCACACAGGAGGCCCCTAGTACATCTAGCGCGCCAATACTCCTTACTATGCAACAATTAACGGCTGTAATGGATAATTCTATCAAAAACATTTTAGCCAAAATGCCCACTTATCAGCGAAAGCGCGACTGCTCTGTTTTAGAAAATACTGTAGAGCATGAGGACGCTGATGATATTGGTTCTGAAGGGCCCCTACACCAGTCTGAGGGGGCCAGGGAGGTTTTGTCTGAGGGAGAAATTTCAGATTCAGGGAAAATTTCTCAACAAGCTGAACCTGATGTGATTACATTTAAATTTAAACTGGAACATCTCCGCGCTCTGCTTAAGGAGGTGTTATCCACTCTGGATGATTGTGAGAATTTGGTCATTCCAGAGAAACTATGTAAAATGGACAAGTTCCTAGAGGTCCCGGGGCCCCCCGAAGCTTTTCCTATACCCAAGCGGGTGGCGGACATTGTAAATAAAGAATGGGAAAGGCCCGGTATACCTTTCGTCCCTCCCCCCAAATTTAAAAAATTGTTTCCTATGGTCGACCCCAGAAAGGACTTATGGCAGACAGTCCCCAAGGTCGAGGGGGGCGGTTTCTACTCTAAACAAACGCACCACTATACCCATAGAAGATAGTTGTGCTTTCAAAGATCCTATGGATAAAAAATTAGAAGGTTTGCTTAAAAAGATGTTTGTTCAGCAAGGTTACCTTCTACAACCAATTTCATGCATTGTTCCTGTCACTACAGCAGCGTGTTTCTGGTTCGATGAGCTAGAAAAGGCGCTCAATAATAATTCTTCTTCTTATGAGGAGATTATGGACAGAATTCATGCTCTCAAATTGGCTAATTCTTTCACCCTAGACGCCACTTTGCAATTGGCTAGGTTAGCGGCGAAAAATTCTGGTTTTGCTATTGTGACGCGCAGAGCGCTTTGGTTAAAATCTTGGTCAGCGGATGCGTCTTCCAAGAACAAATTGCTTAACATTCCTTTCAAGGGGAAAACGCTGTTTGGCCCTGACTTGAAAGAGATTATCTCTGATATCACTGGGGGCAAGGGCCACGCCCTTCCTCAGGATAGGTCTTTCAAGGCCAAAAATAAACCTAATTTTCGTCCCTTTCGCAGAAACGGACCAGCCCCAAGTGCTACGTCCTCTAAGCAAGAGGGTAATACTTCTCAAGCCAAGCCAGCCTGGAGACCAATGCAAGGCTGGAACAAAGGAAAGCAGGCCAAGAAACCTGCCACTGCTACCAAGACAGCATGAGATGTTGGCCCCCGATCCGGGACCGGATCTGGTGGGGGGCAGACTCTCTCTCTTCGCTCAGGCTTGGGCAAGAGATGTTCTGGATCCTTGGGCACTAGAAATAGTCTCCCAAGGTTATCTTCTGGAATTCAAGGGGCTTCCCCCAAGGGGGAGGTTCCACAGGTCTCAATTGTCTTCAGACCACATAAAAAGACAGGCATTCTTACATTGTGTAGAAGACCTGTTAAAAATGGGAGTGATTCATCCTGTTCCTTTAGGAGAACAAGGGATGGGGTTCTACTCCAATCTGTTCGTAGTTCCCAAAAAAGAGGGAACATTCAGACCAATCTTAGATCTCAAGATCCTAAACAAGTTTCTCAAGGTTCCATCGTTCAAAATGGAAACCATTCGAACTATTCTTCCTTCCATCCAGGAAGGTCAATTCATGACCACGGTGGATTTAAAGGATGCGTATCTACATATTCCTATCCACAAGGAACATCATCGGTTCCTAAGGTTCGCTTTCCTGGACAAGCATTACCAGTTTGTGGCACTTCCGTTCGGATTAGCCACTGCTCCAAGGATTTTCACAAAGGTACTAGGGTCCCTTCTAGCGGTGCTAAGACCAAGGGGCATTGCAGTAGTACCTTACTTGGACGACATTCTGATTCAAGCGTCGTCCCTTCCTCAAGCAAAGGCTCACACGGACATTGTCCTGGCCTTTCTCAGATCTCATGGGTGGAAAGTGAACGTAGAAAAAAGTTCTCTATCTCCGTCAACAAGGGTTCCCTTCTTGGGAACAATAATAGACTCCTTAGAAATGAGGATTTTTCTGACAGAGGCCAGAAAATCAAAACTTCTAAACTCTTGTCAAATACTTCATTCTGTTCCTCTTCCTTCCATAGCGCAGTGCATGGAAGTAATAGGTTTGATGGTAGCGGCAATGGACATAGTTCCTTTTGCGCGAATTCATCTAAGACCATTACAACTGTGCATGCTCAGTCAGTGGAATGGGGACTATACAGACTTGTCTCCGACGATACAAGTAGATCAGAGGACCAGAGATTCACTCCGTTGGTGGCTGCCCCTGGACAACCTGTCACAGGGGATGAGCTTCCGCAGACCAGAGTGGGTCATTGTCACGACCGACGCCAGTCTGGTGGGCTGGGGCGCGGTCTGGGGACCCCTGAAAGCTCAGGGTCTTTGGTCTCGGGAAGAATCTCTTCTCCCGATAAATATTCTGGAACTGAGAGCGATATTCAATGCTCTCAAGGCTTGGCCTCAGCTAGCAAAGGCCAAGTTCATACGGTTTCAATCAGACAACATGACGACTGTTGCGTACATCAACCATCAGGTGGGAACAAGGAGTTCCCTGGCGATGGAAGAAGTGACCAAAATCATTCAATGGGCGGAGACTCACTCCTGCCACTTGTCTGCAATCCACATCCCAGGAGTGGAAAATTGGGAAGCGGATTTTCTGAGTCGTCAGACATTTCATCCGGGGGAGTGGGAACTCCATCCGGAAATCTTTGCCCAAATTACTCAATTGTGGGGCATTCCAGACATGGATCTGATGGCCTCTCGTCAGAACTTCAAAGTTCCTTGCTACGGGTCCAGATCCAGGGATCCCAAGGCGACTCTTGTAGATGCACTAGTAGCACCTTGGACCTTCAAACTAGCTTATGTATTCCCGCCGTTTCCTCTCATCCCCAGGCTGGTAGCCAGGATCAATCAGGAGAGGGCATCGGTGATCTTGATAGCTCCTGCGTGGCCACGCAGGACTTGGTATGCAGACCTGGTGAATATGTCATCGGCTCCACCATGGAAGCTACCTTTGAGACGAGACCTTCTTGTTCAAGGTCCGTTCGAACATCCGAATCTGGTCTCACTCCAACTGACTGCTTGGAGATTGAACGCTTGATCTTATCAAAGCGAGGGTTCTCAGATTCTGTCATTGATACTCTTGTTCAGGCCAGAAAGCCTGTAACTAGAAAAATTTACCACAAAATATGGAAAAAATATATCTGTTGGTGTGAATCTAAAGGATTCCCTTGGGACAAGGTAAAAATTCCTAAGATTCTATCCTTTCTTCAAGAAGGTTTGGAGAAAGGATTATCTGCAAGTTCCTTGAAGGGACAGATTTCTGCCTTGTCTGTGTTACTTCACAAAAAGCTGGCAGCTGTGCCAGATGTTCAAGCCTTTGTTCAGGCTCTGGTTAGAATCAAGCCTGTTTACAAACCTTTGACTCCTCCTTGGAGTCTCAATTTAGTTCTTTCAGTTTTTCAGGGGGTTCCGTTTGAACCCTTACATTCCGTTGATATTAAGTTATTATCTTGGAAAGTTTTGTTTTTGGTTGCAATTTCTTCTGCTAGAAGAGTTTCAGAATTATCTGCTCTGCAGTGTTCTCCTCCTTATCTGGTGTTCCATGCAGATAAGGTGGTTTTACGTACTAAACCTGGTTTTCTTCCGAAAGTTGTTTCTAACAAAAACATTAACCAGGAGATAGTCGTGCCTTCTTTGTGTCCGAATCCAGTTTCAAAGAAGGAACGTTTGTTGCACAATTTGGATGTTGTTCGTGCTCTAAAATTCTATTTAGATGCTACAAAGGATTTTAGACAAACATCTTCCTTGTTTGTTGTTTATTCTGGTAAAAGGAGAGGTCAAAAAGCAACTTCTACCTCTCTCTCTTTTTGGATTAAAAGCATCATCAGATTGGCTTATGAGACTGCCGGACGGCAGCCTCCTGAAAGAATCACAGCTCATTCCACTAGGGCTGTGGCTTCCACATGGGCCTTCAAGAACGAGGCTTCTGTTGATCAGATATGTAAGGCAGCGACTTGGTCTTCACTGCACACTTTTACTAAATTTTACAAGTTTGATACTTTTGCTTCTTCTGAGGCTATTTTTGGGAGAAAGGTTTTGCAAGCCGTGGTGCCTTCCATCTAGGTGACCTGATTTGCTCCCTCCCTTCATCCGTGTCCTAAAGCTTTGGTATTGGTTCCCACAAGTAAGGATGACGCCGTGGACCGGACACACCTATGCTGGAGAAAACAGAATTTATGTTTACCTGATAAATTACTTTCTCCAACGGTGTGTCCGGTCCACGGCCCGCCCTGGTTTTTTTAATCAGGTCTGATAATTTATTTTCTTTAACTACAGTCACCACGGTATCATATGGTTTCTCCTATGCAAATATTCCTCCTTTACGTCGGTCGAATGACTGGGGAAGGCGGAGCCTAGGAGGGATCATGTGACCAGCTTTGCTGGGCTCTTTGCCATTTCCTGTTGGGGAAGAGAATATCCCACAAGTAAGGATGACGCCGTGGACCGGACACACCGTTGGAGAAAGTAATTTATCAGGTAAACATAAATTCTGTTTTTGAACTAGACTGTGCCTTTAAGCAACTTTCTAATATACTCCTATTATCAATTTTTCGTCGTTCTCTTTGTATTTTTATTTTAAATAAAAGCCTCCCCATTTTTGGTTCAGTACCCAGGATAGAGCTTGCTGATTGGTGGCCACATATGTGAGTGCACACACAAGCGCAAACACACAGACATATTCAAAGGCAAAACAAAAAAACAACAAACAGAATTTATAGAGTCATCAAAGTAAAAAAATTAAAATAAATTATGATTTAGCCAAATCATACAATTGTAAGACTTTTTTTTATTTACTTATAGGTGTCTATGTAACAAGGGCCGAATGGCCTCTGTTCCACTTGTTTCCGCACAAGCCTTCAGGGGAAACAGGAGTTAAGAAGCAGTGGTCTTAAGACCACTGCTCCTAAACTCATATGCCGCCTCTGAGGGATGATTGACACCCCCTGCTAGCGGCCGCAAATCTGCAGGGGGATGTATTGCACCAGCAGTTCACAAGAACTGTTGGTGCAATGATAAATGCCGACAGCGTATGCTGTCGGCATTTAGCGATGTCCGGCGGACATGGTTCGCTATAGCGGACATATATAAATAGACCCCATATTATCAGATTTACCTATTTTCTTAGTATTGTTTGTTTGCAGAGACATAATACCCAAATGCTAAATGACTTGAAAGCGATGCAGCATAACTGTTCAAAGCTGACAAGAAAATATCACCTGAACATCACTGTATGTAAAAAATATAAATATTATACTTCAACAATTCTTCTGCTCACCAAAGATCTTTCAGATACTGTCAGTTGCATAAATAAAAAGAGAAAGCGCTCAATCTGGAAAGAAACAATAGCATAATAGCTTGTTCTATGGCTAGTTACCTCTTGTTCTATGGCTAGTTACCGCTTGTTCTATGGCTAGTTACCGCTTGTTCTATGGCTAGTTACCGCTTGTTCTATGGCTAGTTACCGCATGTTCTATGGCTAGTTACCGCATGTTCTATGGCTAGTTACCGCATGTTCTATGGCTAGTTACCTCTTGTTCTATGGCTAGTTACTGCTTGTTCTATGGCTAGTTACCTCTTGTTCTATGGCTAGTTACTGCTTGTTCTATGGCTAGTTACCTCTTGTTCTATGGCTAGTTACTGTTTGTTCTATGGCTAGTTACCTCTTGTTCTATGGCTAGTTACCTCTTGTTCTATGGCTAGTTACTGCTTGTTCTATGGCTAGTTACCTCTTGTTCTATGGCTAGTTACTGCTTGTTCTATGGCTAGTTACCTCTTGTTCTATGGCTAGTTACTGCTTGTTCTATGGCTAGTTACTGCATGTTCTATGGCTAGTTACCTCTTGTTCTGTGGCTAGTTACTGCTTGTTCTATGGCTAGTTACCTCTTGTTCTATGGCTAGTTACTGCTTGTTCTATGGCTAGTTACTGCTTGTTCTATGGCTAGTTACCTCTTGTTCTATGGCTAGTTACCTCTTGTTCTATGGCTAGTTACCTCTTGTTCTATGGCTAGTTACTGCTTGTTCTATGGCTAGTTACCTCTTGTTATATGGCTAGTTACTGCTTGTTCTATGGCTAGTTACCGCTTGTTCTATGGCTAGTTACCGCATGTTCTATGGCTAGTTACCTCTTGTTCTATGGCTAGTTACCTCTTGTTCTATGGCTAGTTACTGCTTGTTCTATGGCTAGTTACTGCTTGTTCTATGGCTAGTTACCTCTTGTTCTATGGCTAGTTACTGCTTGTTCTATGGCTAGTTACCTCTTGTTCTATGGCTAGTTACTGCTTGTTCTATGGCTAGTTACCTCTTGTTCTATGGCTAGTTACTGCTTGTTCTATGGCTAGTTACCTCTTGTTCTATGGCTAGTTACTGCTTGTTCTATGGCTAGTTACTGCTTGTTCTATGGCTAGTTACCTCTTGTTCTATGGCTAGTTACCGCTTGTTCTATGGCTAGTTACCTCTTGTTCTGTGGCTAGTTACCTCTTGTTCTATGGCTAGTTACTGCTTGTTCTATGGCTAGTTACCTCTTGTTCTATGGCTAGTTACTGCTTGTTCTATGGATAGTTACCTCTTGTTCTGTGGCTAGTTACCTCTTGTTCTATGGCTAGTTACTGCTTGTTCTATGGCTAGTTACCTCTTGTTCTATGGCTAGTTACTGCTTGTTCTATGGCTAGTTACTGCTTGTTCTATGGCTAGTTACCTCTTGTTCTATGGCTAGTTACCGCTTGTTCTATGGCTAGTTACCTCTTGTTCTGTGGCTAGTTACCTCTTGTTCTGTGGCTAGTTACCGCTTGTTCTGTGGCTAGTTACCGCTTGTTCCATGGCTAGTTACCTCTTGTTCTATGGCTAGTTACCTCTTGTTCTATGGCTAGTTACCCCGTGTTCTATGGCTAGTTACCCCGTGTTCTATGGCTACTTACCTCTTGTTCTATGGCTAGTTACCCCGTGTTCTATGGCTAGTTACCTCTTGTTCTATGGCTAGTTACCCCGTGTTCTATGGCTAGTTACCTCTTGTTCTATGGCTAGTTACTGCTTGTTCTATGGCTAGTTACTGCTTGTTCTATGGCTAGTTACCTCTTGTTCTATGGCTAGTTACTGCTTGTTCTATGGCTAGTTACCTCTTGTTCTATGGCTAGTTACTGCTTGTTCTATGGCTAGTTACTGCTTGTTCTATGGCTAGTTACTGCTTGTTCTATGGCTAGTTACCTCTTGTTCTATGGCTAGTTACTGCTTGTTCTATGGCTAGTTACTGCTTGTTCTATGGCTAGTTACCTCTTGTTCTATGGCTAGTTACCGCTTGTTCTATGGCTAGTTACCTCTTGTTCTGTGGCTAGTTACCTCTTGTTCTATGGCTAGTTACTGCTTGTTCTATGGCTAGTTACCTCTTGTTCTATGGCTAGTTACTGCTTGTTCTATGGCTAGTTACTGCTTGTTCTATGGCTAGTTACCTCTTGTTCTATGGCTAGTTACCGCTTGTTCTATGGCTAGTTACCTCTTGTTCTGTGGCTAGTTACCTCTTGTTCTGTGGCTAGTTACCGCTTGTTCCATGGCTAGTTACCTCTTGTTCTATGGCTAGTTACCTCTTGTTCTATGGCTAGTTACCCCGTGTTCTATGGCTAGTTACCCCGTGTTCTATGGCTACTTACCTCTTGTTCTATGGCTAGTTACCCCGTGTTCTATGGCTAGTTACCTCTTGTTCTATGGCTAGTTACCTCTTGTTCTATGGCTAGTTACCCCGTGTTCTATGGCTAGTTACCTCTTGTTCTATGGCTAGTTACCTCTTGTTCTATGGCTAGTTACCCTGTGTTCTATGGCTAGTTACCCCGTGTTCAATGGCTAGTTACCTCTTGTTCTATGGCTAGTTACCTCTTGTTCTATGGCTAGTTACCTCTTGTTCTGTGGCTAGTTACCTCTTGTTCTGTGGCTAGTTACCTCTTGTTCTGTGGATAGTTACCGCTTGTTCTGTGGCTAGTTACCTCTTGTTCTATGGCTAGTTACCTCTTGTTCTGTGGCTAGTTACCGCTTGTTCTATGGCTAGTTACCACCCTGTCAGCTGCATGTAGAAGAGAAAAAACAGCCAATCAAATTCAAACAGTGCTGGTGCCACACGTTGCTTTACTGTGATCTTGTGAGATTTCGCTTAAATCTCATGAGATTACATAGTAAACTTCATTATACTGTGAAGGAAAATATAAATGTGCATCCTGATTGGCTGATTAAAATCCCTTTACAATGGGATGTGACTACTGAGTAAATTTTGAGGTAAAATAGATTCCTTTTTTGCTTATAGATGTTTAGGTGATGTTTTCTAGTCAGCTTTTTACACATATGCTGCAGCACTTTCAAGTGTTTCACCATTTGGGTATCATGTCACTTTGTTTTAACCTTTTCCATGTGAGCATACTCAGGTAGGCCAGAAGCGTGCATGTATTTTGGGCACTATTTGACAGCAGTGATTGTATCAAAGTTAGTCACACAGTGCACAAGACGTGCATTTGATTGTACACTATAATTTGGTTGTACTTTTAACCATACCTTTAAAAAAAAATCTGTCCAATTTTCTCAACCAATTTACTTCAGTGACCAAAGTGACTGGCTGTTATTTGCTGTTATCTATCTATCTATCTATCTATCTATCTATCTATCTATCTATCTATCTATCGATCTAAAGCAAATTCTCACTGTATTGAAAGTATTAATCAAGTACTTCCTGTTATGAAACAGTTGAGCTCAGAGCCTGATTTTGAAACTTCTAATGACAGGGAAATGAGGAAAAAACAGGTTTGTTACAGCATAATTCTGCCGAGCACAAACTGGCATGGAATCAAAAAAATGTGATTACCACAAGAGCTGATTATTTATAACTTTTCAGTGAATTGGAAACCAAGAATAGGATTTTCACGATATGTCATAGCGCATAAGAATTGTACGGTATAATTAGAAGCTGCGTCATTCTGTGACGCTTTGGTGTAAGATTTAAATAAAAATCTGGAAAGTTCTTTTATTCTGCAGCCCACAAACCACATATTCTACTAAATTAAATGTGTCAGTTGTATTTAATTTAACTCTAAAACAGAAATAAGATCATTTTTATTTAATTCCCATGAATAATTCAGTATTTGTTATTTTGAAACAATACGTTTTGTGAGTTGAATTCATTTTGTTTTACTATTTAGCCCCTGTTTGTCAAGAGGGCAGAAACACATGGCGGCGCATCAGTGAATTACAATACTCTGTAGAAGTTAAAGGGACATAAAACCGCCATATGTTTCTTTCATGATTTGGATAGAACTTTCCATTTTAAACAACTTTCCAATTTACTTCTAATTTCAAATCTTCTTTGTTTTCTTGTTAGCTTCCTGCTTTTCAGCAAAAAATAAGGTGAGGAGTGTGCACGTGTTTGCAGTTTTCTGTTATATAGTTCTCCAGACATGCGCACGCTACCTGTCTAGATTTCTCTTCAACAAAGAATAACAATAGAACGAAGCAAATTTGATAATAGAAGTACATTGGAAACATTTTTTTAAACTGTATTCTCTATCTCAATCATGAAAGAAAAACTTTGGGTTTCATATTCATTTCTTGAGATAAGAGGAAGAATAATATTCTACTTTACAAGTTTTACACTTTATTACAATCTCTTAAAAAGGACATGAAATTAAAAATGAAACGTTCTTGATGCAATTTAACAATACTTTTCAATTGACTTTTATTATAATATTTACTTTGTTTCATTGGGATCCTTTGTTGAAAAATATACCTAGGTATGCTCAGGACTAGCAATGTACTACTGGGAGCTAGCTGCGGATTGGTGTCCCTTGTCATTGGCTCACCCTAAGGTCCCATTTATCAAGTTCCGTATGGAGCTTGAGGGCCGTGTTTCTGACGAGTCTTCAGACTCGCCAGAAACAGCAGTTATGAAGCGGCAGTCTAAAGACCACTGCTCCATAACCCTGTCCGACTGCTCTGAGCAGGCCTACAGGAATCGCCACAATTCAACCCGATCGAGTACGATCGGGTTGATTGACACCCCCCTGCTGGCGGCCGATTGGCTGTGAATCTGCAGGGGGCGGTTGCTGATGCAATGCTGAATATGTAGAGCGTATTGCTCTCCACATTCAGCAATGTCTGTCAGACCTGATCCGCACTGTCGGATCAGGTCCGACAGATATTTTGATAATTCGGCCTCTATGTGTTCAGCTAGCCAATAGTGAATTGCTCTAAAACTGACTGGCTTTAACTATGTGTTTGGCCTCACAGTTATATGCAGACATACAGTAAGCATGATAATAAAATTATCTAACATATTTTGCACTTTTATATCCCTTTCTAATGGGTTTAAAATAAATATTTCTTCCTTACTAAGGACTAGATTACGAGTCGCACGATAACTGTTGCGAGTGAGTGAAAAGAGGACTATTGCGGCCTTTTGCGCACGTTGGGAGTATTATGAGTTCAAAGTAAACTCTTTCGTTTGATCGCAATTTAAATTCATGTACTTTGGGATAGCGTGACTTTAGGGCTCTGGTTAACTGTTACGTGAGATAAGTGTCACAAAACACATCAAAGTTATATTTAAAAGTACAGTTACACTCATAAGACTATCCGATTAAAAATGACTAAAAAAGTTACAAGGGCTTAATGTGAGGTCTATACAAATGCAAAGGGATTTAAAAAAGAGATCCATACATATACATGTCTAAATATGAGTGTGTGTTTATATGTGTGTACATATTTATTTATGTATTTATATGCATAGTTGTGAATTTTGTAACCGCTACAGGCGGCTTTTGTATATTATGTTGTTATGACAACCATCCTAACACTCGACTTCGAATCCCCTGGGGTGTCACAGTAGTGACGTCTATGAGGAGGCTGGTCTTGTCAGTGGGGAAGTGTTTGTATAGGTTGTGCAGCACATAGCAATATGCGCATGTGGCTTCGTTTTTGTTTACATGGTTACCACGGTAACTGTCCTCCATGCGTGCACATACATGACTGACGTTACGTGATGACGTCACACGCGTGGGGAAACGTAAGTGGAGTTTGCGGTTTTCCAAGGTACATTTAAACACGGCTATGTGTTCATACAAACATATGTTTTTAGGTTCACTGAGGTGAATCATGTACAGGCATTTGACAAAGGGATTGTAAGAATCCCAAAACGTTATGCCACTTTTTAATTGGTATTATTAAAGGTGTTTTTTTTTATTCAAGCCCAGAGAGTGCCATTTTTTTCAGCTGGATATATGTGTGTATATATATTTAAAGACATATATACCCATAAATACATATGTACACACATGTATGTATGTATTTATCTGTGTGTGTGTGTGTATATATATATATATATATATATATATGTGTGTGTGTGTGTGTGTGTGTGTGTGTATATATATATATATATATATATATATATGTGTGTGTATGTATATATATATATATATATATATATATGTGTGTGTATGTATATATATATATATGTGTGTATATATATATATATATATATATATATGTGTGTGTGTGTGTATGTATGTATATATATATATGTGTGTGTATGTATATATATGTCTGTGTGTGTATATATATATATATATATAAATATATATATATATGTGTGTGTATATATATATATATATATATATATATATATGTGTGTGTGTATATATATATATATATATATATATATATATATATGTGTGTGTATATATATATATTGTGACAGAACCCAAGGCATAGTAATGGAAGGTGTCTATATTCCCTCAAAAGTGCTGCAGTGCGGGGTATGGTCTGACAACCCCAGGGAGAATTGTTATGTTTTTTTGCCACATAGAGAAAATATGTGATTTATTTCTGGGTCCCTGGTGTGGAGTATTTGGAGAGTAGGGTTGGCCAGTGCTCCACCCCGCAGTTTGCAGGTAGCACATTATGTCAAAAAGTCCAGTCCAGGAATTCTGTCTGACTCAGCTAGCTACTCACCTGCATATGGTAATTGACAGCAGGTGCTAATAAAATCCCCAGTCAGGGTTTGAGAGGTCGATTTTTGCCAGCAGTAAAGGGAAACTGCAAACACTCTCCTGAGAGACTGAGAGGAATTATATCTAAAGGACAAAGTTTGAAAGGTCTGTGCAATATTACTTTTGTGAAAAGCTACTTAGTGCAGACAGTTGTACTTGTTAGTAAGTGCTCAGTGGAGCAAGCCTCTTTTGTTTATGTTTATTTTGCCTGTTTTTGCCAGACCTGATAATAAACAGACTGTATTTTATAAAGCTACAACCTTGTGTGGTGTTTCCAGCTTTGAGGACTGTGTGTTTCCAAGATCCCAGGTCACATATGGTGGAGGTAGCGGGCAACACACTGATAGTCTGTTAAGGAAACAATACCACACTTAAAATGGAGGAAGTTGTAAAGGCTTTACTACAGGCTACGGCCTCACAGCAACAGGCCACTGCCACACAGCAGCAAGCTACTGCCAGCCAGCAAGAAAATATTGCAGTGCTACAAAAACTGGTATTAACACAAAGAGAGGAACAGCAGAATATCGCACGTACCATGCAGCAGGAGATTCGAGGCCTATCTGAAAGACTGGGCAGGTGTGCTGCAGAAATTCCACACAGTTCTAAGACTCTGAGAGTGAGTAACTATTTGCAAAAGATGGTGGCTACAGATGATGTGGAGGCTTACCTGATGGCTTTTGAAAGGACAGCCGAAAGAGAAGGGTGGCCTGCGTCTGAATGGGCAAGTCTCCTTGCGCCATTTCTGAGTGGAGAACCTCAGAAGGCATATTATGATTTGGAGCCTGAGCAGGCCAGTGACTATAAAAAGCTAAAAACAGAAATCTTGGCCCGCCTGGGAGTAACGACAGCAGTAAGGGCCCATCGATTTCACTCCTGGACTTACAGTCAAGACAAAGCCGTGCGGTCACAGATGTTTGACTTGATACATCTTGCCACGAAATGGCTACAGCCAGAGCTCAACTCAGCTAGTCACATTGTGGAACAGCTCGTGATGGACCGGTTCCTGCGAGGATTGCCTGTTTCCCTGCGGCGGTGGGTCAGCCAGAGTGAACCTAAAACTGCTGACGGTCTAGTTGCCCTGGTGGAACGCTATTTGACTGCCGGAGAGTTTCTACAAATCCCCAACCAGGAAAGACCTAGAACCCCGAAGATCCAGAGTCCCAGTAAATTGGGTAAGACTGTTCCGGGGAAAAGGGGGTATCGGGAGGAGCAGATGGGTTTTTACAACCCGAGAGACATTACAGCAAGGGATAAGAGTTTTGTGAGGCAGGAAGGGTCCACAATAGCCTCAAAGATGTTGTCTAATGCTAATATTAAATGTTTTCAATGTAAAGAGTATGGACATTTTGCAAAGGACTGCCCTGAGAATGATGTTGCTATGGAATGTAATGTTGGCAATATGAGAGACAATTATTCATTGTACTCTCGCTCAGTATATGTAATTACCAAAAATGATTGTTTAAATGGCCACCCTTGGTGCACTGTAAGGGTGGAGGGAAATGAAATTAAAGCTTTGCTGGACTCTGGTAGCATGGTTACGCTCATAGACAGGGGTCTGTTGAGAAATACTCCTATTGATAATTACCAGAACCTAGATATTGCTTGTGTCCATGGGGACATACACAAGTATCCAACTGCTAAAGTACTTATTGAAACTCAAAATAGCCCTATAAATCATAGAGTTGGTTTAGTGGATAAATTAGTCCATGAAATGATAATAGGCAGAGATTTTCCCCATTTTTTGAATCTATGGGATGCTGCTGAGGAAAATTCACCGGATTCAGTAGAGGGCACTGTTTGTGACTTTCCCTTTTCTGATTTATGGGGGATGACTTAGACAAAATAACTCCTGCTAGAGGGACACACACAACCCCTATGGAAACCCTAGTTGGAGGTAATACTGAACAGAATAATACAGGTCAATCTAATATATCTGAACCTGATGTAGAAATAACTGACCTAGAGGTTAGCCCAAGTAACTTTAGGGCTGCACAATGGGAGGATCCAACTTTAGCTGCGGCTAGAAACTATATTTCCGTAAGAAATGTCACCCCCATTAATACTGATAAAGCACTCACCTATCCATACTTTGAAGTGGAAAATGATTTATTGTACAGAGTTGGGAAAAAGGAGTCTGTCAAACAGCTGTTAGTACCCCAGGCATATCGACACACTGTATTAAATCTGGCACATAGCCACATACTTGGGGGGGCACTTGGGGATTGAAAAAAACCAGAGAGAGAATTCTTAGGAGGTTTTATTGGCCAGGTGTAATGGCATCTATCACAAATTATTGTTCTTCTTGTCCTGAATGCCAATTAACTGCCCCTCTTACAGCATACCGTAGCCCCTTGGTGCCCTTACCCATAATTGAGGTCCCATTTGAACGCATTGGTATGGATTTTGTGGGTCCTCTTGTAAAGTCTGCAAGGGGGCACCAGTATATATTGGTAATAGTAGACTATGCTACACGTTACCCTGAGGCAATACCCATGCGTACTACTTCAGCAAAAGCAATTGCTAAGGAGTTAATGTTAATGTTCAGCCGTGTTGGGATTCCCAAAGAAATATTAACAGACCAAGGCACTCCATTTATGTCGAGAATTACAAAGGAGTTGTGTAATCTTCTTCATATAAAGCATCTGAAAACATCCGTATATCACCCACAAACTGATGGTCTGGTAGAGCGATTTAATAAAACACTAAAGGCTATGCTCAAAAAAGTAATTGATAAAGATGGAAAAAACTGGGATTTCCTTTTGCCTTATTTAATGTTTTCCATCCGAGAGGTCCCTCAAGCTTCTACTGGGTTTTCGCCCTTTGAACTTTTATATGGAAGACACCCCAGAGGGTTGCTAGACATAGCTAAGGAGACTTGGGAACAGGAGTCAACCCCTCACAGAAGTGTGATTGAACATATAACTCAGATGCAGGCTCGGATGACAGCCATTATGCCCATAGTTAGAGAACACATGGAAAATGCCCAACAGCACCAGCAGAAGAGCTATAATAGAAATGCCAGGGTTCGTGTGTTTAATCCAGGAGACAGAGTACTAGTCCTGGTTCCCACTGTAGAGAACAAATTTTTGGCAACATGGCATGGGCCATATGAAGTCATTGACAGAGTGGGGGAAGTAAATTACAAAGTAAGACAGCCTGGGAGGCGAAAGGAGGTACAGATTTACCATGTGAATTTACTTAAACCGTAGAAAGAAAGAGAAACACTTGTGGCTATAAAAACAGCAGACCTCCCTACAATGGAGGAGCATGAACCCGTAGTCAATATCTCAGAAACCCTGACTATCCACCAGAAGAGGGAGGTAACAGACTTCATCAGATTAAATAAAGATGTTTTCTCCTCAGTCCCAGGAAGAACTACGATAATAGAGCATGACATTGTCACTGAACCGGGAAAAAGGATAAATCTAAAGCCATATAGAATACCTGAAGCCCGGAGGGAAGCAATCAAATTGGAAGTAAAGAAAATGCTGGACCTTGGGGTAATTGAAGAATCCCAAAGTGACTGGAGTAGCCCAATTGTGCTTGTACCAAAGCCTGATGGCACAATCAGGTTTTGTAATGATTACCGGAAGCTGAATGCAATATCCAAGTTTGATGCATACCCCATGCCAAGGGTTGATGAACTTGTGGAGAGACTCGGGAGAGCCAGGTACCTTACCACATTGGATTTGACCAAGGGTTATTGGCAAGTGCCTCTTACAGGACGGGCAAAGGAAAAGACTGCCTTCTCTACTCCAGATGGGCTCTTCCAATACAAGGTGTTACCTTTTGGCCTACATGGTGCTCCAGCAACATTTCAAAGAATGATGGACCGGATCTTAAGGCCACATGCTCATTATGCTGCAGCTTACTTAGATGACGTGGTCATACATAGCGAAGATTGGGAGTCTCACTTGCCAAAAGTGCAAGCTGTCCTTAATTCCATAAGAAATGCCGGTCTGACAGCAAATCCGAGTAAATGTACCATTGGCTTGGAGGAGGCCAAGTATCTTGGCTATTCCATTGGAAGAGGAATAGTAAAGCCACAACTTGCTAAAGTTGAAGCCATAAGGAATTGGCCACGACCTATGACGAAGAAACAGGTCAGAACATTTCTTGGGCTTGTTGGCTACTACAGAAGGTTTATCTCCAACTTTGCTACTATAGCAGGTCCTTTAACTGACCTCACTAAAGCAAAAGCTCCAGTAATAGTGAAATGGTCCTCTGAAGCTGAACAGGCATTTCAAAATCTCAAGGAAGCCATCTGTAGACAACCAGTGTTAGTCACCCCTGATTTTTCAAAAGAGTTTGTTTTACAGACGGATGCCTCTGATGTAGGGCTTGGAGCAGTGCTTTCCCAGGAAAGTCAAAGTGAAGAGCACCCAATACTATACCTGAGCCGTAAACTTCAACCTAGAGAAAAGAACTATTCGATTGTTGAAAAGGAGTGTCTAGCAATTAAATGGGCTGTTGAAACTCTCAAATATTATTTGTTGGGCAGAAAATTTAGACTAGTTACTGATTATGCATCTCTCAAATGGATGAGTCAAAATAAGGATAATAATAGTAGAGTTACACGCTGGTTCCTTAGTTTGCAACCCTATCTCTTCTCAGAAGAACACAGGGCAGGAAGTAAACAGGGTAATGCTGATGGCCTTTCATGTATGCATACGCTTTTGGCCATGGTCGCTCACCCCACTAGGTCTGAGCTGGCGGGGAGGATGTGTGACAGAACCCAAGGCATAGTAATGGAAGGTGTCTATATTCCCTCAAAAGTGCTGCAGTGCGGGGTATGGTCTGACAACCCCAGGGAGAATTGTTATGTTTGTTTGCCACATAGAGAAAATATGTGATTTATTTCTGGGTCCCTGGGGTGGAGTATTTGGAGAGTAGGGTGGGCCAGTGCTCCACCCGGCAGTTTGCAGGTAGCACATTATGTCAAAAAGTCCAGTCCAGGAATTCTGTCTGACTCAGCTAGCTACTCACCTGCATATGGTAATTGACAGCAGGTGCTAATAAAATCCCCAGTCAGGGTTTGAGAGGTCGATTTTTGCCAGCAGTAAAGGGAAACTGCAAACACTCTCCTGAGAGACTGAGAGGAATTATATCTAAAGGACAAAGTTTGAAAGGTCTGTGCAATATTACTTTTGTGAAAAGCTACTTAGTGCAGACAGTTGTACTTGTTAGTAAGTGCTCAGTGGAGCAAGCCTCTTTTGTTTTGTTTATGTTTATTTTGCCTGTTTTTGCCAGACCTGATAATAAACAGACTGTATTTTATAAAGCTACAACCTTGTGTGGTGTTTCCAGCTTTGAGGACTGTGTGTTTCCAAGATCCCAGGTCACAATATATATATATATATATATGTGTGTGTATGTATATATGTGTGTGTGTATATATATATATATATATATATATATATATATATATATATATATATATATATATATATATATATATGTGTGTGTGTGTGTCTGTGTGTATGAGTGTATATATATGTATATATGTGTGTGTGTGTGTATGTACAGGGAGTGCAGAATTATTAGGCAAGTTGTATTTTTGAGGATTAATTTTATTATTGAACAACAACCATGTTCTCAATAAACCCAAAAAACTCATTAATATCAAAGCTGAATAGTTTTGGAAGTAGTTTTTAGTTTGTCTTTAGTTATAGCTATTTTAGGGGGATATCTGTGTGTGCAGGTGACTATTACTGTGCATAATTATTAGGCAACTTAACAAAAAACAAATATATACCCATTTCAATTATTTATTTTTACCAGTGAAACCAATATAACATCTCAACATTCACAAATATACATTTCTGACATTCAAAAACAAAACAAAAACAAATCAGTGACCAATATAGCCACCTTTCTTTGCAAGGACACTCAAAAGCCTGCCATCCATGGATTCTGTCAGTGTTTTGATCTGTTCACCATCAACATTGCGTGCAGCAGCAACCACAGCCTCCCAGACACTGTTCAGAGAGGTGTACTGTTTTCCCTCCTTGTAAATCTCACATTTGATGATGGACCACTGGTTCTCAATGGGGTTCAGATCAGGTGAACAAGGAGGCCATGTCATTAGATGTTCTTCTTTTATACCCTTTCTTGCCAGCCACGCTGTGGAGTACTTAGACGCGTGTGATGGAGCATTGTCCTGCATGAAAATCATGTTTTTCTTGAAGGATGCAGACTTCTTCCTGTACCACTGCTTGAGCTTAACTCCATCCTCAACCCGAAAAGGCCCCACAAGCTCATCTTTGATGATACCAGCCCAAACCAGTACTCCACCTCCACCTTGCTGGCGTCTGAGTCGGACTGGAGCTCTCTGCCCTTTACCAATCCAGCCACGGGCCCATCCATCTGGCCCATCAAGACTCACTCTCATTTCATCAGTCCATAAAACCTTAGAAAAATCAGTCTTGAGATATTTCTTGGCCCAGTCTTGACGTTTCAGCTTGTGTTTCTTGTTCAGTGGTAGTCGTCTTTCAGCCTTTCTTACCTTGGCCATGTCTCTGAGTATTGCACACCTTGTGCTTTTGGGCACTCCAGTGATGTTGCAGCTCTGAAATATGGCCAAACTGGTGGCAAGTGGCATCTTGGCAGCTGCACGATTGACTTTTCTCAGTTCATGGGCAGTTATTTTGCGCCTTGGTTTTTCCACGACCCTGTTGACTATTTTGAATGAAACGCTTGAATGTTCGATGATCACGCTTTAGAAGCTTTGCAATTTTAAGAGTGCTGCATCCCTCTGCAAGATATCTCACTATTTTTGACTTTTCTGAGCCTGTCAAGTCCTTCTTTTGACCCATTTTGCCAAAGGAAAGGAAGTTGCCTAATAATTATGCACACCTGATATAGGGTGTTGATGTTATTAGACCACACCCCTTCTCATTACAGAGATGCACATCACCTAATATGCTTAATTGGTAGTAGGCTTTCAAGCCTATACAGCTTGGAGTAAGACAACATGCATAAAGAGGATGATGTGGTCAAAATACTCATTTGCCTAATAATTCTGCACTCCCTGTATATGTGTGTATGTATGTATGTGTGTGTGTATATATATATATATATATATATATATATTCTGCTTTGTGAAGAAATGTGAAATATTCATATTTTCTTCTGTTATGTGTGATCAGTCCACGGGTCATCATTACTTCTGGGATATTATCTGCTCCCCTACAGGAAGTGCAAGAGGATTCACCCAGCAGAGTTGCTATATAGCTCCTCCCCTCTACGTCACCTCCAGTCATTCTCTTGCACCCAAAGACTAGATAGGAGGTGTGAGAGGACTATGGTGATTATACTTAGTTTTTATAACTTCAATCAAAAGTTTGTTATTTTACAATAGCACCGGAGCGTGTTATTACTTCTCTGGCAGAGTTTGAAGAAGAATCTACCAGAGTTTTTTATTATGATTTTAACCGGAGTAGTTAAGATCATATTGCTGTTTCTCGGCCATCTGAGGGAGGTAAAAGCTTCAGATCAGGGGACAGCGGGCAGTTGAATCTGCATTGAGGTATGTAGCAGTTTTTATTTTCTGAATGGAATTGATGAGAAAATCCTGCTATACCGATATAATGACATGTATGTATACTCTACACTTCAGTATTCTGGGGATGGTATTTCACCGGAATTACTCTGTAAAAGTACATTAAACCTTTTAATAGGTATTTAATTCATGTTAAACGTTTTTGCTGGAATGTAGAATCGTTTGCATTTCTGAGGTACTGAGTGAATAAATATTTGGGCATTATTTTTTCCACTTGGCAGTCTGCTTGTTTTGATTATGACAGTTTCGTTTCTCTCTCACTGCTGTGTGTGAGGGGGAGGGGCCGTTTTTTGGCGCTCTTTGCTACGCATCAAAAATTTTTCAGTCAGTTACACTTATATTTTCTGCATGATCCGGTTCATCTCTGACAGAACTCAGGGGTCTTCAAACTTCTTTGAAGGGAAGTAGATTCTCTCAGCAGAGCTGTGAGATTTAATAGTGACTGTGATTTAAAACGTTGCTCTGTAATTTTTATGTTTAAAATTTAATTAGTGTTATTTTACTAATGGGAACAAACCTTTGCTAAAAAGTTGTGTTGTTTGTTAAGAGTGATGCTATAACTGTTTTTCAGTTCATTATTTCAACTGTCATTTAATCGTTTAGTGCTTTTGAGGCACAGTACGTTTTTATTAAATAAAATTGTAACCGAGTTGCATGTTTATTGCTAGTGTGTTAAACATGTCTGATTCAGAGGAAGATACCTGTGTCATTTGTTCCAATGCCAAGGTGGAGCCCAATAGAAATTTATGTACTAGCTGTATTGATGCTACCTTAAATAAAAGCCAATCTGTACAAATTGAACAAATTTCACCAAACAGCGAGGGGAGAGTTATGCCGACTAACTCGCCTCACGTGTCAGTACCTGCATCTCCCGCCCGGGAGGTGCGTGATATTATGGCGCCTAGTACATCTGGGCAGCCATTACAGATAACATTACAAGATATGGCTACTGTTATGACTGAAGTTTTGGCTAAATTACCAGAACTAAGAGGCAAGCGTGATCACTCTGGGGTGAGAACAGAGTGCGCTGATAATTCTAGGGCCATATCTGATACTGCGTCACAGCTTGCAGAGCATGAGGACGGAGAGCTTCATTCTGTAGGTGACGGTTCTGATCCAAACAGATTGGATTCAGATATTTCAAATTTTAAGTTTAAATTGGAAAACCTCTAGGGGAGGTCTTAGCAGCTCTCAACGATTGTAACGCTGTTGCAATACCAGAGAAAATGTGTAGGTTGGATAAATACTTTGCGGTACCGGCGAGTACTGACGTTTTTCCTATACCTAAGAGATTAACTGAAATTGTTACTAAGGAGTGGGACAGACCCGGTGTGCCGTTCTCACCCCCTTCAATATTTAGAAAGATGTTTCCAATAGACGCCACCACACGGGACTTATGGCAAACGGTCCCTAAGGTGGAGGGAGCAGTTTCTACTTTAGCTAAGCGTACCACTATCCCGGTGGAGGATAGCTGTGCTTTTTCAGATCCTATGGATAAAAAATTAGAGGGTTACCTTAAGAAAATGTTTGTTCAACAAGGTTTTATATTACAACCCCTTGCATGCATCGCGCCGATCACGGCTGCGGCAGCATTTTGGATTGAGTCTCTAGAAGAGAACCTTAGTTCAGCTACGCTGGACGACATTACGGACAGGCTTAGAGTCCTTAAACTAGCTAATTCATTCATTTCGGAGGCCGTAGTACATTTAACTAAACTTACGGCTAAGAATTCAGGATTCGCCATTCAGGCACGCAGGGCGCTGTGGCTAAAATCCTGGTCGGCTGATGTAACTTCTAAGTCCAAATTACTTAATATACCTTTCAAGGGGCAAACTTTATTTGGGCCCGGTTTGAAAGAAATTATTGCTGACATTACAGGAGGTAAGGGCCACGCTCTACCTCAAGACAAAGCCAAAGCTAAGGCTAGACAGTCTAATTTTCGTCCCTTTCGGAATTTCAAAGCAGGAGCAGCGCCAACCTCCACTGCACCAAAACAGGGAGGAACTGTTGCTCGTTACAGACAAGGCTGGAAGCCTAACCAGTCCTGGAACAAGGGCAAGCAGGCCAGTAAACCTGCTGCTGCCTCAAAGACAGCATGAACCGAGGGCCCCCGATCCGGGACCGGATCTAGTGGGGGGCAGACTCTCTCTCTTCGCCCAGGCTTGGGCAAGAGATGTCCAGGATCCCTGGGCGCTAGAGATCATATCTCAGGGATACCTTCTAGACTTCAAATTCTCTCCCCCAAAAGGGAGATTTCATCTGTCAAGGTTGTCAACAAACCAAATAAAGAAGGACGCGTTTCTACGCTGTGTACAAGATCTATTATTAATGGGAGTGATCCATCCGGTTCCGCGGTCGGAACAAGGACAAGGGTTTTACTCAAACCTGTTTGTGGTTCCCAAAAAAGAGGGAACTTTCAGGCCAATCTTGGATTTAAAGATCCTAAACAAATTCCTAAGAGTTCCATCGTTCAAAATGGAAACTATTCGGACAATCTTACCCATGATCCAAGAGGGTCAGTACATGACCACAGTGGATTTAAAGGATGCTTACCTTCACATACCGATTCACAAAGATCATTACCGGTATCTAAGGTTTGCCTTCTTAAACAGGCATTACCAGTTTGTAGCCCTTCCATTCGGATTGGCTACGGCTCCAAGAATCTTTACAAAGGTTCTGGGTGCCCTTCTGGCGGTACTAAGACCGCGAGGAATTTCGGTAGCTCCGTACCTAGACGACATTCTGATACAAGCTTCAAGCTTTCAAACTGCCAAGTCTCATACAGAGTTAGTTCTGGCATTTCTAAGGTCGCATGGATGGAAAGTAAACGAAAAGAAGAGTTCTCTCTTTCCTCTCACAAGAGTTCCATTCTTGGGGACTCTTATAGATTCTGTAGAAATGAGGATTTATCTGACAGAAGACAGATTAACAAAGCTTCTAAATGCATGCCGTGTCCTTCATTCCATTCAACTCCCGTCAGTAGCTCAATGCATGGAGGTGATCGGCTTAATGGTAGCAGCAATGGACATAGTTCCCTTTGCACGCCTACATCTCAGACCGCTGCAATTGTGCATGCTGAGTCAGTGGAATGGGGATTACTCAGATTTGTCCCCCACTCTGAATCTGGATCAAGATACCAGAAACTCTCTTCTATGGTGGCTTTCTCGGCCACATCTGTCCAGGGGGATGCCGTTCAGCAGGCCGGACTGGACAATTGTAACAACAGACGCCAGCCTTCTAGGTTGGGGCGCTGTCTGGAATTCTCTGAAGGCTCAGGGACAATGGAGTCAGGAGGAAAGTCTCCTGCCAATAAACATTCTGGAATTGAGAGCAGTTCTCAATGCCCTTCTATCTTGGCCCCAGTTAAAGACTCGGGGGTTCATCAGGTTTCAGTCGGACAACATCACGACTGTAGCTTACATCAACCATCAAGGAGGGACAAGAAGCTCCCTAGCAATGATAGAGGTATCAAAGATATTTCGCTGGGCAGAGTCTCACTCTTGCCACCTGTCAGCAATCCACATCCCGGGAGTGGAGAACTGGGAGGCGGATTTCTTGAGTCGCCAGACTCTTCATCCGGGGGAGTGGGAGCTTCATCCGGAGGTCTTTGCCCAAATACTTCAACGTTGGGGCAAACCAGAGATAGATCTCATGGCGTCTCGCCAGAACGCCAAACTTCCTCGCTACGGATCCAGATCCAGGGATCCGGGAGCGGTTCTGATAGATGCTTTGACAGCACCTTGGAACTTCAGGATGGCTTATGTATTTCCACCCTTCCCACTGCTTCCTCGATTGATTGCCAAAATCAAACAGGAGAGAGCATCAGTGATTCTAATAGCGCCTGCATGGCCGCGCAGGACTTGGTATGCAGATCTAGTGGACATGTCATCCTGTCCGCCTTGGTCTCTACCTCTAAGACAGGACCTTCTGATTCAGGGTCCATTCAATCATCAAAGTCTAACTTCTCTGAAGCTGACTGCTTGGAAATTGAACGCTTGATTTTATCAAAACGTGGTTTTTCTGAGTCGGTTATTGATACCCTGATACAGGCTAGGAAGCCTGTTACCAGAAAGATTTACCATAAAATATGGCGTAAATACCTATACTGGTGTGAATCCAAAGATTACTCCTGGAGTAAGGTTAGGATTCCTAGGATATTGTCTTTTCTACAAGAAGGTTTAGAAAAGGGTTTATCGGCTAGCTCATTAAAGGGACAGATCTCAGCTCTGTCCATCTTGTTACACAGGCGTCTGTCAGAAAATTCAGACATCCAGGCTTTTTGTCAGGCTTTAACTAGGATCAAGCCTGTGTTTAAAACTGTTGCTCCGCCATGGAGTTTAAACTTAGTTCTTAACGTTTTACAGGGTGTTCCGTTTGAACCCCTTCATTCCATTGATATAAAATTGTTATCTTGGAAAGTTCTATTTTTAATGGCTATTTCCTCGGCTCGAAGAGTCTCTGAGTTATCAGCCCTACATTGTGATTCTCCTTATCTGATCTTTCACTCAGACAAGGTAGTTCTGCGTACTAAACCTGGGTTCTTACCTAAGGTAGTCACTAACAGGAATATCAATCAAGAGATTGTTGTTCCATCCTTGTGTCCAAATCCTTCTTCAAAGAAGGAACGTCTTCTACACAATCTGGATGTAGTTCGTGCCCTCAAGTTCTACTTGCAGGCAACTAAAGATTTTCGCCAAACTTCTTCCCTGTTTGTCGTTTATTCTGGACAGAGGAGAGGTCAAAAAGCTTCTGCTACCTCTCTCTCTTTTTGGCTTCGTAGCATAATACGTTTAGCCTATGAGACTGCTGGACAGCAGCCTCCTGAAAGAATTACAGCTCATTCCACTAGAGCTGTGGCTTCCACTTGGGCCTTTAAGAATGAGGCCTCTGTTGAACAGATTTGCAAGGCTGCAACTTGGTCTTCGCTTCATACTTTTTCCAAATTTTACAAATTTGACACTTTTGCTTCTTCGGAGGCTATTTTTGGGAGAAAGGTTCTTCAGGCAGTGGTTCCTTCTGTATAATGAGCCTGCCTATCCCTCCCGTCATCCGTGTACTTTTGCTTTGGTATTGGTATCCCAGAAGTAATGATGACCCGTGGACTGATCACACATAACAGAAGAAAACATAATTTATGCTTACCTGATAAATTCCTTTCTTCTGTTGTGTGATCAGTCCACGGCCCGCCCTGTTTTTTAAGGCAGGTACATATTTTTTAAATTATAATTCAGTCACCACTACACCCTTGGTTTCTCCTTTCTCGTTGGTCTTTGGTCGAATGACTGGAGGTGACGTAGAGGGGAGGAGCTATATAGCAACTCTGCTGGGTGAATCCTCTTGCACTTCCTGTAGGGGAGCAGATAATATCCCAGAAGTAATGATGACCCGTGGACTGATCACACAACAGAAGAAAGGAATTTATCAGGTAAGCATAAATTATGTTTTTATGTTGGGTTAGCACACTTGAGAAATGCGATTGGGTTTGCGTGCGAGTAAGGGTATTACATTTTTTCCATTTTTTGCTCTCCATTGAAGACTATGGGGGAATATGTTAACGCAGTCACAAGAGTTTTGGGCATGTCGGGTTAGCGCTGATGCAGAAACATTTTACTTTCAACTTGTTATAAGCACACTACCTGGAATCTGTAAAAAGTCTCCATCTAGGGGAGTTGACGTGCGAGCTGGAGCACAAACTACCACACCTTTTTGTAACCTAGCCCTATATTGGTTTGTAATTTATTTCTCACACCATACTACTTAATTACATACAGTATCTACTTTTGTTTGTTTTATAGTGATTTCTTCAACTCTTTACATTGTCAAATCTTCAGAATGGTGCCATAGTCATATCGTCACATAATCCTTCCTAATTCATTTTTTCTTTTTTAGTTGAACTTCGTCAAGCGGTGGTGCTAATGATGAACAGAAAGGATGAGCTTGAAGAACAAAACACGTAGGTTTTGACATTTGCAATTGTAGATAATAAAAAGGCTAAATTAAAACAACAACAAAAACTGCTCTTTCTATAAAGTTGAAGCAATTTTAAAATAACATAAACTGCTCTTTCTATAAAGTGGACGCACCTTGTAATAAACTATAGATTGACAAATGAGGATGCATGCTCAAAACGTGTTGGTAAAACCAGTCTGTGATTTCTACATGAATGTAATTATTCTGTTGTTAACATTAAAGTGAAGGTAAACTTTGATGAATGAAAGCCTGTTTTTTTAAAATACTATTAAAAACAGGGGCACTTTCATTCATCAAAGTTTACAAAGCAGCCGTTTTGTTTAAAAATTTACCTTTTTTTCTTTTCACAGTCAGAGCAGCTTCCCCCTCCTGGAAATCCTCTCTTCACATGTCAGCAATGACTAATCCGGCTTTCTTCCAATAACGGCTTTCCCCCCAGGGTAGTCATTGCCTGAAGCCATGCTGTGATTGGAGGAAGCCGGATTATTCATTGCTGACGTGTGAAGAGAGGATTTCCAGGAGGGGGAAGCTGCTCTGGCTGTGAAAAGAAAAAAAGGTAAGTTTTTAATAAAAAACGGCTGCTTTCTAAACTTTGATGAATGAAAGTGCCCCTGTTTTTAATAGTATTTTAAAAAAACGGGCTTTCATTCATCAAAGTTTACCTTCACTTTAAATATCAACACTGACGTACAATTGGTGATACCTGTAAGCCAGAAATAAAATGTATCTAATCCTGTATAAAATAACCCAAGCTGGATAAAAATAATAGTTTCCATTTTACATATTTTAGACTACCAAATTAATTAGATTTTTTTTTTTAGCCAGGGCCTAATGTAAAGGAGTGAACACTAGATAACACTGGGTGGGACCAAGAGATAGTGGAGCAAAGTATTGGCAGCAGTGGAGTGGATGGAGAAATCAAGGTTTCATGATTGAGAGAGAGCATGTAATTTTAATCAACTTTCAAATTGTACTTCTATTATCAATTTGTATTTGTTCTCTTAGTATCTTTTGTTGAAAAGCAGGAACGTAAGCTCAGCAGCGTTCACGTGTCTAGAGCACTATATGGAAGCGATTTTTTTAAGAATATTATCCATTTGCAAGAGCACTTTTTCCTGTCATGTAGTGATACAGATGAGTATCTAGGTATCTCTTCAACAAAAAATAACACGGGAACAAAGCATATTTTTTAAAATTGTCTGCTCTGTCTGAATCACAAAATATTTTTTTGGGGGGTTTCAAACATTCCATACCCTTTTAGATAGGAATAGATGATGTAGACATCACTTTCACCAGTTCTTGACAATCCCGCTGTCATTTTAGATATGCATTGTTTAGATAAGCACATGTCAGTTCATTGGTTGAATTTTTTTAAATTTTTTTTCACATTTTCCAATATATTTGTTTTTCTTTTGTGCCTTATCTTTTAATCAACTCTTCACATTCAGCTAATAATTCACACAAGTAAAACGGAAAAACGAGAACTGAAACGTCACTGAGAGGTTATGGAGCTTTTGAAACTTCAAAGACACTTTCTTTAGATGTCTGGAATATTGAATTGAATCACTTTCAGCAGAGAAGGTTGAACATTATGATCCCTCTGTGTATCTTATGTTTCAAATATTTAATGGGAAACTTGTCATTGACTCCGACCCAAAACTTTAATCTTTGATCTTACCTGTAGTGACATTTTTTTTCTTTTAACCTCTGAATAACATATCTATGACTGTAATAATAGCATCTAATTTCATTAAAGCTTGCTAGGTCTACACACTGCAGTTGTGAGTTCTGTAAGGTCTGTTACGAGAAATGAAACCCAATTTTTTTCTTTCATAATTCGTGCTCATGAGCAGCAATGCAATACTAGGAGCTAGCTGCTGATTGGTTGGTTCACCAGAGGTGTTTAGCTTGTTCCCAAAATGCATTGCTGCTCCTTCAACAAAGGATACCAAGAGAAATAAGCTAATTTAACACTAGAAGCAAATGAGAAAGTTGTCTAAAATCACATACTCTATCTGAATCATGAAATAAAAATTTGGGGTTTCATGTCCCTTTATTTAAAGGGAAATGTTCTGTTAGAAGCTCTGTAGAACTCCAAGAGGCCAGTCACTACATTTGCTGAAGGATGAGATATATGCAGTACAATAAACCATGGCACTAAATGCGTTTTCTGTTTGGGCTTATTGCATTTAGAGATACAATTTTTTTTAAATTTACAGTTTTACTTTGTGTTATATTCCTTTTTTTTTTTTTTAAATCAAAGTTTTTTTATTGAGGCATTGAGCAAGACAATAATCAAACATAAACTGAAATATAAGTTACTTCTAGATGAACACATCTGATAACACAAGTAAGTCATGACAATCATTCCTATGTCCGGTATAACATATTGCAATGTTAGAGTGTCCCAAACATATATATGGTATGATTAACATTGATACCTCGTAATTTTTTATTTTTATGAGATATTACTATAGTACCTTTTTAGCAGGATCTGCTTCCTATTAGGATGAAACTTTAGTCTTTCATACGCAGATAATTCTCTTAGTTGAAAGGTAAATTTTCCCCTGAAAAGTACTGTATAAGGTATTAATTGTACCATTAGCTTCCATAGGATAAATATAAAACACAATTAATACCAGGAGCGGATTAAAACCGCTAGATATTCACCAAGAAGGGCAAATAGAAACTAAGTATACTTAGTCATGTGATGTGAGGGGGGGAGGAGGGGAGAAAATGGTTTAAAATAGTAAGGACTATATAATGACACACTAAGAACAAACATTGATCATACTTGTATTAACTAAATGTTTGACTAAGTTAGGAAGAAACAAATGGATCTTGAACTCCTTACTTTTAATGAAGGTAATGTTGAAGCTTAAAGTAAACACATAGCTAAACCTATCATCTATATCAGAGGGAACAAACAGTTTCCCTATTCTTCTTTAGTATGAGAGAATATTTGTAGCACTTTGTCAGGTGCAAGAGCTCAATATATAAAGCTGGTATAAACTTTCTAGTACAATTATAGGTACATTTCAACTTCATGTCTATTTTTGTGTTTCACGTCATTCCCAACCTAAAAGTAAGTATGAATCTAGGTGGTTGGCGAGGCAAGTTTGTCACTAAACCTAAATATAAATTAATATGATCCTCTCCTCTAAAAACTAGGAGCATATGTTTAACATTTGATGCATAACAAGGAATAGGAGACATTCCATAAAACAATAGCAATTCCAGCTAGACTTTAAGAAAAAAAAAAGAAAAAACAATCCTGAACCATTTAGTGTAAAATTTTCTGTACCATAACTATAGTGAGAAAGAGCTCAGAATACAACATTTTATAAGCAGTTAGCCCCTTTGTTTCAAGTCATTAGACCATCATTTATGAGTACTAGTTTGTATAATTCAAAGTCCCGATCTGGTGCCAACATTTCTATAATGATAGGGCTCATTTACCCTACACCAGATTTTATTAATGTTACAAAAGTACGCCGGGTAATCAGCAGAAAAAGTTCAGTCACAGCCCACAAAGATAGCGGTAGGACATCCGAGGGATCTGGCCATCTGTGATCATAAACCCCTACCATTTGTACCTTGTAGGCGCCATTATCATCCAGGGGTTTATACAGGCTGATCTGACTGCTTGGGTGGCCATGTTGTTGCGTATCTTCCAGAGCACGAGTAACATCGTCAGTCACCCACACCTCTGCAGTGCCAAATGTAAGAGGAATCTCAACTATTTCCCCTTCCTCCTCCGTGCTAGCCAAGCCCAGCTCAGACTCTCTTCCCTGTGTATGCTGACAATTCCAGACGTCAGCCGCCCGGATATCACACCGTGGCCCCATAGTGCTTCCCCGGGCCACACGAACATCAGTGTAAGGAGCGCGCGTATCTATGGGAATTGAGTCAGCTTCCTCATATAGTGTATTGATGCAGTCCATGTGATGTTGATCTAGTTGAGTAGACAACTTCTCTAGGAGGAAGACGATGTGCTCCATCTTTAGCGAGGTTCTCTGTGTAATCTTGCGCACTAGTTCAGACCTCCAACTTCCTCAAGAATTGTGGCATCGACTACGTAAGTGATAGATTTTGTACTTATTATTTCTTCACCTCTCTTACTAGGCATCAGACCAGCATAATTCTGACCCCATATGTCACTCCCAAGTTAGACAGTGGCGTTTGCTAGCCTCCGACTTAGGCCTGTGTCTCTATTCAAATAGGATCTAGCGTCCAAAGGATGGTATAAGGCTCGTTTCTGGTAGATGTCCCACCGCTCGTGAGACCACTAATGTCCCAGCAACTTTTGTAGGGTATTCTGTAGTCTTAAGGATTAGTTGATAGCTACCATATTATTTTATGTGAAGGAGCTCTACAAAGATGCGTCCATTCTCGTTGCTAGTTGGCTCCGCCCCCCCACTTTGTGTTATATTCTATGTAAAATGTGCTGCAGTGTCAGTGAGCGAGGCAAACAAGGAGGTACATGGGACTACCTGATGTTTCTTTGCTGCTTTTTTCATTCTTTAAAAATCCTTTAGTTTTGCAAATCTCTACTGTCTGCATCACATCAAAATATGTGATAAACTGAAACAAAAATTAATTATTCTAAACTAGAAGTAAATACAAATCAAAGCAACTATAAAGTCCCCAGGAAGCAACAAAGCTACTTTGTTTCCTGATGTTTCCTGAATGCACACTAGCATGCATTACTCAAAGATTGGCTGTGAGTTTGTATGTAGCAAATATGCATCTAATGTATGGGAATGTGGATTTAAAGGGCAGGGGAAAATGCCAGAGGTATGGATGCCAACCACGCTTTCCAGGGGAGCATAAAGGGACTTCTGTGTGATGCAAGCAAGCTGTTTTACCTTATTAGCTTCAGGTATGGCATTGTAATGTAAGGAGTTGTATACCTGGTTAAACAACTCTGACAGCAACCATTTAATTTGTACGTAAGGTTTAACAGTTCCTGGTGTTGCAGGGTTAAACCCTAGAACTTGCTTTGAAATGCCACTTTCCTTAGGGTCCCATTACTCTCAAAGGCAAACAACTGGCAGGGCACTGAAAGCTCATCCCCTTTTCCTAAAAAGGCTATTAAATTTGAAACTTAGGGCCTCATTTATCAAGCCATCAATGCCTGTTTGTTTGTAAATCATAGTTAAAGGGATATGAAACCTTAATATTATGTTACAGGATTTAGGTAGAGCATACAATTTAAAAATAAAGTTCAAATGTACTTCTATTATCACAGTGCTTCGTTCACTTGGCATCTTTTGTTGAAAAGCATACCTAGGTAGGCTCAGGAGTTGGGAACTAACTGCACACATGTGTTCCCTGTAGTGTTTTGCTTCCCCTTCAATAAAGGATACAAAGAGAATGAAGCAAAATTGATAATATAAGTAAATTGGAAAGTTGTTTATACCAGGTATGTTGTTAATCTCCCTGAGAAACCTTAAATTAAAGAAAATAAAACAACATAGTGATATAAATCTGTGATTAATTGTGCCTGCTTTTGCTGTACAATTCCTCTGAATATTGTGCTTGTACCACTCTTTCTCAGAGAGGCTGTATGCATCATATTAAAGCATGGCAGAATTTACACGAGTCTGCAACATTCTACACAGTGATTGGTTAGCTCAGACCATAAGTTCATTTAAAACTGTCCCTAACTGGCCACAGCATGGGGAGCAGGAACATGAATTCCAACAGAATTGTGAGGGATATATCAATGGACACACTTGATTTAATAAAAACTTGTAAATTGTGCTGTCAAGATGATTTTTAAGCATTTTCTTATGCAATTTAGTTCTTAATTGCTGATATAAGCTGTGATTTTAAAAGGATATGAAACCCAGAGCAGGCAATTTTATTAAGTAACCTAATTTACTTCTATTATCCATTTTTCTACGTTCTCTTGATATCTTTATTTGAAAAGCAGGAATGTAAGCTTAGGAGCCAGCCCCTTTTTCGGTTCAGCAACTGGGTAGCGGTTGCTGATTGGTGGGTAAATGTAGCCGGCTCTTGAACTTACATTCCTGCTTTACAAATAAAGATACCAAGAGAATGAAACATAAAATGATAATAGGAGTAAAATCGAAAGTTGCTTAAAATTGCTGCTCTATCTGAATCATGAAAGAAAAAATTGTGTTTAGAGTCCCTTTAATATAAACAGGCTGCTTGTGAGCTGTTGGATTACAGGGCAGATCATCTTTAATGAACAAGACTAGTTTGAACAGCTTTAAAGGGACATAATTGTTTAAAGGGAAATGTGCATGACTGTGTTTCAGTTGTGAATAGACACAATGCAATATATTTATTTTAGCAAAAACTCTTCAATGACATACACACATATGCTGTGCATGCCTTATGCAGACTGTGTTATCTCAGAGAGCAATAGTGGTGTGTATCATAATTTGCATCATGCACGTAACCGCTGACTCTCTGTTTCAGTGCTGGCGCATTGGGCACACTGAGCATATGTGTGTATGAGACTGGGATCATCATCGTTTCACTAAAAGCATTTCTCTTGGGATATTCTCCTTCCCAACAGGAAGTTGCAAGAGGACACCCACAGCAAAGCTGTCTATATAGCTCCTCCCCTAACTGCCACCCCCAGTCATTCTCTTGCAACTCTCGACAAGAAAGGAAGTATCAAGAGATATGTGGTGACTTAGTGTAGTTTTACCTTCAATCAAGAGTTTATTTTTAAACGGTACCGGCGTTGTACTGTTTTACTCTCAGGCAGAAATTAGAAGAAGAATTCTGCCTGGAGGTTTGATGATCTTAGCGGTTTGTAACTAAGGTCCATTGCTGTTCTCACACATAACTGAAGAATATGGAAAAACTTCAGTTGGGGGAACGGTCTGCAGATTACCTGCTTTGAGGTATGTTCAGTATTTTTATTTCTCGAGAGATGAATAAGTTCTAGAAAATGCTGACAGAGCCTTGTGTATTTGAGGTAAGCCTGATGCAGTGATTTAACAGCGACTGGGATCATGCTTACAAAACAGGGCAATACTCATTTTAATACTCATATTACTTAGTGACAAAACGTTTACATGATTTCATAAATAGGACGTTTTTTCTCTGAGGGAGATAAGTCTTTATTTGGGGCCTAGTTTCCACATGGCTAGTCAGATACTCCTAGGAGTATTTTCTTAAGGCCCTTCTAACATCCAGTACATGGTGGGAGGGGCCTATTTTAGCACTCTAACTGCGCAGTTTTAATTCAGACTGAGACATCCAGCTTCTCTAGAGGAGTCCTCTGGCATCTGAGGTCCATTTCAAAGGGGTTATTTCTGCACAAAATCGTATTTGAGGGCAGGTAGGAGCCTCAGCAGAGCTGTGGGAAGGTGCTCAGTTTACTTTAACGTTTTTTAACGTTTTTCAATCCGGTTTGGGGCCTAAGGGGTTAATCATCCATTTGCAAGTGGGTGCAATGTTGCTTTAGTCCCTTACACACACTGTAAAAATTTCAAAGACTTTACTGTATTTTTACACTGTTTTGCAGTTTAAGTGCTAGTTTTTTTCTCTTAAAGGCACAGTAACGTTTTTGTTTAATTGCTGTTTCACCTTTATTAAAGTGTTTTCCAAGCTTGCTTGTCTCATTACTAGTCTGTTAAAAATGTCTGACATAGAGGAAACTCCTTGTTCAATATGTTTGGAAGCCATGGTGGAACCCCCTCTTAGAATGTGTACCAAATGTACTGATATTTCTATAAACTATAAAGACCATATTATGGCGCTTAAAGATTTATCTCCAGGGGATTCTCTGACTGAAAAGAGGGAGATTATGCCATCTAGCTCTCCCCATGTGTCAGAACCTATAACTCCCGCTCAAGTGATGCCAAGTACATCTAGCGCGTCTAATTCTTTTACCTTACAGGACATGGCGGCAGTTATGAATGCTACCCTCTCAGAGGTACTCTCCAAACTGCCAGGGCTACAAGGAAAGCGAGACAGCTCTGGGGCTAGAACTAATACAGAGCTTTCTGATGCTTTAATGCCTGTGTCCGATATTCCCTCACAATACTCAGAAGCCGAGGCAGGTGAGCTTCTATCTGTGGGTGACATTTCAGACTCAGGGAAGGTGTTACTTCAGTCTGATTCTGAAATGACAGCGTTTAAATTTAAGCTTGAACACCTCCGCTTATTGCTTAGGGAGGTTTTAGCGACTCTGGATGACTGTGACCCCGTGGTTCCAGAGAAATTGTGTAAAATGGACAAATAATTTGCAGTGCCTGTTTACACTGATGTTTTCTCCAACATAGGTGTGTCCGGTCCACGGCGTCATCCTTACTTGTGGGATATTCTCTTCCCCAACAGGAAATGGCAAAGAGCCCAGCAAAGCTGGTCACATGATCCCTCCTAGGCTCCGCCTTCCCCAGTCATTCTCTTTGCCGTTGCACAGGCAACATCTCCACAGAGATGGTTAAGAGTTTTTTGGTGTTTAAATGTAGTTTTATTCTTCAATCAAGAGTTTGTTATTTTAAAATAGTGCTGGTATGTACTATTTACTCTGAAACAGAAAATAGATGAAGATTTCTGTTTGTAAGAGGAAGATGATTTTAGCAACCGTTACTAAAATCGATGGCTGTTTCCACACAGGACTGTTGAGATGAAGTAACTTCAGTTGGGGGAAACAGTGTGCAGACTTTGCTGCTGGAAGTATGACACATTTCTAACAAGACTTGGTAATGCTGGAAGCTGTCATTTTCCCTATGGGATCCGGTAAGCCATTTTATTAATAAGTATAAAGGGCTTCACAAGGGCTTTAAAGACTGGTAGACATTTTTCTGGGCTAAAACGATTATTTTATAAGCATTGTTAATAGTTTATAGCTTTGAGGAGTTATTTTAATCTTGGGAATTATGTTAAAAAAACGGCAGGCACTGTATTGGACACCTTTTTCACTGGGGGCCTTCTCTAATCATAGGCAGAGCCTCATTTTCGCGCCACTAATGCGCAGTTGTTTTTGGGAAGCAAGGCATGCAGATGCATGTGTGAGGAGCTCAGATACACAGAAAAAGCTTACTGAAGGCGTCATTTGGTATCGTATTCCCCTCTGGGCTTGGTTGGGTCTCAGCAAAGCAGATACCAGGGACTGTATAGGGGTTAAATATAAAAACGGCTCCGGTTCCGTTATTTTAAGAGTCAAAGCTTTCAAATTTGGTGTGCAATACTTTTAAGGCTTTAAGACACTGTGGTGAAATTTTGGTGAATTTTGAACAATTCCTTCATACTTTTTCGCATATTCAGTAATAAAGTGTGTTCAGTTTAAAATTTAAAGTGACAGTAACGGTTTTATTTTAAAACGTTTTTTGTACTTTGTTATCAAGTTTATGCCTGTTTAACATGTCTGAACTATCAGATAGACTATGTTCTGTATGTGAGGAAGCCAAGGTTCCTTCTCATTTAAATAGATGTGATGCATGTGACAAACAATTTAGAGAAAATGATGCCCAAGATGATTCCTCAAGTGAGGGGAGTAAGCATGGTACTGCATCATCCCCTCCTGTGTCTACACCAGTCTTGCCCACACAGGAGGCCCCTAGTACATCTAGTGCGCCAATACTTCTTACTATGCAACAATTAACGGCTGTAATGGATAATTCTATTAAAGACATTTTAGCCAAAATGCCCACTTATCAGCGAAAACGCGACTGCTCTGTTTTAGATACTGAAGAGCATGAGGACGCTGATGATAATGGTTCTGACATGCCCTTACACCAGTCTGAAGGGGCCAGGGAGGTTTTGTCTGAGGGAGAAATTTCAGATTCAGGAAAAATTTCTCAACAAGCTGAACCTGATGTTATTACATTCAAATTTAAATTGGAACATCTCCGCGCTCTGCTTAAGGAGGTGTTATCTACTCTGGATGATTGTGACAATTTGGTCATTCCAGAGAAATTATGTAAGATGGACAAGTTCCTAGAGGTCCCGGTGCCCCCCGAAGCTTTTCCTATACCCAAGCGGGTGGCGGACATTGTAAACAAAGAATGGGAAAGGCCCGGCATACCTTTTGTCCCTCCCCCTATATTTAAGAAATTGTTTCCTATGGTCGACCCCAGAAAGGACTTATGGCAGACAGTCCCTAAGGTCGAGGGGGCGGTCTCTACTCTAAACAAACGCACTACTATCCCTATAGAAGATAGTTGTGCTTTCAAAGATCCTATGGATAAAAAGTTAGAAGGTTTGCTTAAAAAGGTGTTTGTTCAGCAAGGTTACCTTCTACAGCCAATTTCATGCATTGTTCCTGTCACTACAGCAGCGTGTTTCTGGTTCGATGAACTAGAAAAGTCGCTAGATAAAGAATCTTCTTATGAGGAGATTATGGACAGAATTCACGCTCTTAAATTGGCTAACTCTTTTACTTTAGACGCCACTTTGCAATTAGCTAGATTAGCGGCGAAAAATTCAGGGTTTGCTATTGTGGCGCGCAGAGCGCTTTGGCTAAAGTCTTGGTCAGCGGATGCGTCCTCCAAGAACAAATTGCTTAACATACCTTTCAAGGGGAAAACGCTATTTGGCCCTGACTTGAAAGAGATTATTTCAGATATCACTGGGGGAAAGGGCCACGCCCTTCCTCAGGATAGGTCTTTTAAGGCTAAAAATAAACCTAATTTTCGTCCCTTTCGCAGAAATGGACCAGCCTCAAGTTCTACATCCTCTAAGCAAGAGGGTAATACTTCTCAAACCAAGCCAGCCTGGAGGCCAATGCAAGGCTGGAACAAAGGTAAGCAGGCCAAGAAACCTGCCACTGCTACCAAGACAGCATGAGATGTTGGCCCCCGATCCGGGACCGGATCTGGTGGGGGGCAGACTTTCTCTCTTCGCTCAGGCTTGGGCAAGAGATGTTCTGGATCCTTGGGCGCTAGAAATAGTCTCCCAAGGTTATCTTCTGGAATTCAAGGAGCTACCCCCAAGGGGAAGGTTCCACAGGTCTCAATTGTCTTCAGACCACATAAAAAGACAGGCATTCTTACATTGTGTAGAAGACCTGTTAAAAATGGGAGTGATTCATCCTGTTCCATTAAGAGAACAAGGGATGGGATTCTACTCCAATCTGTTCATAGTTCCCAAAAAAGAGGGAACATTCAGACCAATCTTAGATCTCAAGATCCTAAACAAATTTCTCAGGGTTCCATCGTTCAAAATGGAAACCATTCGGACAATTCTTCCTACCATCCAGGAAGGTCAATTCATGACCACGGTGGATTTAAAGGATGCGTATCTACATATTCCTATCCACAAGGAACATCATCGGTTCCAAAGGTTCGCCTTTCTGGACAAACATTACCAGTTCGTGGCACTTCCATTCGGATTAGCCACTGCCCCAAGAATTTTCACAAAGGTACTAGGGTCCCTTCTAGCGGTGCTAAGACCAAGGGGCATTGCAGTAGTACCTTACTTGGACGACATTCTGATTCAAGCGTCGTCTCTGCCACAAGCAAAGGCTCATACGGACATTGTCCTAGCCTTTCTCAGATCTCACGGGTGGAAAGTGAACGTAGAGAAAAGTTCTCTATCTCCGTCAACAAGAGTTCCCTTCTTGGGAACAATAATAGACTCCTTAGAAATGAAGATTTTTCTGACAGAGGCCAGAAAATCAAAACTTCTAAGCTCTTGTCAAGTACTTCATTCTGTTCTTCTTCCTTCCATAGCGCAGTGCATGGAAGTAATAGGTTTGATGGTTGCGGCAATGGACATAGTTCCTTTTGCGCGAATTCATCTAAGACCATTACAACTGTGCATGCTCAGACAGTGGAATGGGGATTATACAGACTTGTCTCCGACGATACAAGTAGATCAGAGGACCAGAGATTCACTCCGTTGGTGGCTGACCCTGGACAACCTGTCACAAGGGATGAGCTTCCGCAGACCAGAGTGGGTCATTGTCACGACCGACGCCAGTCTGGTGGGCTGGGGCGCGGTCTGGGAACCCCTGAAAGCTCAGGGTCTTTGGTCTCGGGAAGAATCTCTTCTACCGATAAACATTCTGGAACTGAGAGCGATATTCAATGCTCTCAAGGCTTGGCCTCAGCTAGCAAAGGCCAAATTCATAAGGTTTCAATCAGACAACATGACGACTGTTGCGTATATCAACCATCAGGGGGGAACAAGGAGTTCCCTGGCGATGGAAGAAGTGACCAAAATAATTCAATGGGCGGAGAATCACTCCTGCCACTTGTCTGCAATCCACATCCCAGGAGTGGAAAATTGGGAAGCGGATTTTCTGAGTCGTCAGACATTTCATCCGGGGGAGTGGGAACTCCATCCGGAAATCTTTGCCCAAATAATTCAATTGTGGGGCATTCCAGACATGGATCTGATGGCGTCTCGTCAGAACTTCAAGGTTCCTTGCTACGGGTCCAGATCCAGGGATCCCAAGGCGACTCTAGTGGATGCACTAGTAGCACCTTGGACCTTCAACCTAGCTTATGTGTTCCCACCGTTTCCTCTCATTCCCAGGCTGGTAGCCAGGATCAAACAGGAGAGGGTATCGGTGATCTTGATAGCTCCTGCGTGGCCACGCAGGACTTGGTATGCAGACCTGGTGAATATGTCATCGGCTCCACCATGGAAGCTACCTCTGAGACAGGACCTTCTTGTTCAAAGTCCGTTCGAACATCCGAATCTGGCCTCACTCCAACTGACTGCTTGGAGATTGAACGCTTGATTTTATCAAAGCGAGGGTTCTCAGATTCTGTCATTGATACTCTTGTTCAGGCTAGAAAGCCTGTAACTAGAAAAATCTACCATAAAATATGGAAAAAATATATCTGTTGGTGTGAATCTAAAGGATTCCCATGGAACAAGATAAAAATTCCTACGATTCTATCCTTTCTTCAAGAGGGTTTGGAGAAAGGATTATCTGCAAGTTCTTTGAAGGGACAGATTTCTGCTTTATCTGTTTTACTTCACAAAAAGCTGGCGGCTGTACCAGATGTTCAAGCTTTTGTTCAGGCTCTGGTTAGAATCAAGCCTGTTTACAAACCTTTGACTCCTCCTTGGAGTCTCAATTTAGTTCTTTCAGTTCTTCAGGGGGTTCCGTTTGAACCCCTACATTCCGTTGATATCAAGTTATTATCTTGGAAAGTTTTGTTTTTGGTTGCAATTTCTTCTGCAAGAAGAGTTTCAGAGTTATCTGCTCTGCAGTGTTCTCCCCCATATCTGGTGTTCCATGCAGATAAGGTGGTTTTGCGTACTAAACCTGGTTTTCTTCCGAAAGTTGTTTCTAACAAAAATATTAACCAGGAGATAGTCGTGCCTTCTTTGTGTCCAAATCCAGTTTCAAAGAAGGAACGTTTGTTGCACAATTTGGATGTAGTTCGTGCTCTAAAATTCTACTTAGAAGCTACAAAGGATTTCAGACAAACATCTTCTTTGTTTGTTGTTTATTCTGGTAAAAGGAGAGGTCAAAAAGCAACTTCTACCTCTCTCTCTTTTTGGCTTAAAAGCATCATCCGATTGGCTTATGAGACTGCCGGACGGCAGCCTCCTGAAAGAATCACAGCTCACTCCACTAGGGCTGTGGCTTCCACATGGGCCTTCAAGAACGAGGCTTCTGTTGATCAGATATGTAAGGCAGCGACTTGGTCTTCACTGCACACTTTTACCAAATTTTACAAATTTGATACTTTTGCTTCTTCTGAGGCTATTTTTGGGAGAAAGGTTTTGCAAGCCGTGGTGCCTTCCATCTAGGTGACCTGATTTGCTCCCTCCCATCCTCCGTGTCCTAAAGCTTTGGTATTGGTTCCCACAAGTAAGGATGACGCCGTGGACCGGACACACCTATGTTGGAGAAAACAGAATTTATGCTTACCTGATAAATTACTTTCTCCAACGGTGTGTCCGGTCCACGGCCCGCCCTGGTTTTTTAATCAGGTCTGATGAATTATTTTCTCTAACTACAGTCACCACGGTATCATATGATTTCTCCTATGCATATTCCTCCTTTACGTCGGTCGAATGACTGGGGAAGGCGGAGCCTAGGAGGGATCATGTGACCAGCTTTGCTGGGCTCTTTGCCATTTCCTGTTGGGGAAGAGAATATCCCACAAGTAAGGATGACGCCGTGGACCGGACACACCGTTGGAGAAAGTAATTTATCAGGTAAGCATAAATTCTGTTTTTCCAGTCCCTAAGAGGTTTTCGGAAATTATTACTAAGGAATGGGATAGACCAGGTGTGCCGTTCTCCCCCTCCTGCTTTCAAAAAGATGTTTCCCATAGATGCCGCCATACGGGACTCGTGGCAGACGGTTGCTAAGGTGGAGGGAGCAGTCTCTACCCTAGCTAAGCGTACAAATATCCCCGTCGAGGACAGTTGTGCTTTCCTAGATCCTATGGATAAAAAATTGGAGGGTCTCCTTAAGAAAAATTTTATACATCAAGGTTTTATTCTCCAGCCTCTTGCATGCATTGCCCCAGTCACTGCTGCAGCGGCTTTTTGGTTTGAGTCTCTTGAGGAGGCTCTACAGGTAGAGACCCCGCTAGACGATATTCTAGACAGGATTAAAGCTCTTAAGTTAGCTAACTCCTTTATTTCATTTAGCCAAGTCAAGGGACAGACCCTATTCGGGCCTGGTCTGAAGGAGATCATTTCTGATATTACTGGAGGAAAAGGTCACGCCCTTCCTCAGGATAGGTCCAATAAGTTAAGGACCAAACAGAATAATTTTCATTCCTTTCGAAAGTTCAAGAGTGGCGCAGCTTCAGTTTCCTCTAACGCAAAACAAGAGGGAAATTTTGCCCAGTCCAAACCAGTCTGGAGACCTAACCAGGCTTGGAACAAGGGGAAGCAGGCCAAGAAACCTGCGGCTGCCTCTAAGACAGCATGAAGGAGTAGCCCCCGATCCGGGACCGGATCTAGTAGGGGGCAGACTTTCTCTCTTCGCCCAGGCTTGGGCAAGAGACGTCCAGGATCCCTGGGCATTAGAGATTGTTTCCCAGGGATATCTTCTGGAATTCAAAGCTTCATCTCCAAAGGGGAGATTTCATCTCTCACAATTATCTGTAAACCAGATAAAGAGAGAGGCATTCTTACGTTGTGTTCAAGACCTACTGGCTATGGGAGTGATCCACCCAGTTCCAAGGGAGGAATAGGGGCAGGGCTTCTATTTAAATCTGTTTATAGTTCCCAAAAAAGAGGGAACTTTCAGACCAATCTTGGATCTCAAGATCCTAAACAAATTTCTCAGAGTCCCATCCTTCAAAATGGAGACTATCCGAACCATCCTCCCTATGATCCAGGAGGGTCAATATATGACTACTGTGGACTTAAAGGATGCTTATCTCCACATTCCGATTCACAGAGATCATCATCAGTTCCTCAGGTTCGCCTTCTTAGACAGGCATTACCAGTTTGTGGCTCTTCCCTTCGGGTTAGCCACGGCACCAAGAATCTTTACGAAGGTTCTAGGGTCCCTACTGGCGGTTCTAAGGCCACGGGGCATAGCTGTGGCTCCTTACCTAGACGACATTCTGATACAGGGGTCGACTTTTCAAATCGCCAAGTCCCATACGGACATTGTTCTGGCCTTTCTGAGGTCTCACGTTTGGAAGGTGAACGAAGAAAAGAGTTCTCTCTCCCCTCCCACAAGAGTTTCTTTCCTAGGAACACTGATAGATTCAGTAGAAATGAAAATTTTTCTGACAGAGGTCAGGTTATCAAAGCTTCTAACTTCCTGCCGTGCTCTTCATTCCACTTTTCGGCCGTCAGTGGCTCAGTGTATGGAAGTAATCGGCCTAATGGTAGCGGCAATGGACATAGTTCCGTTTGCCCGCCTACATCTCAGACCACTGCAACTTTGCATGCTCAATCAGTGGAATGGGGATTACACAGATTTGTCCCCTCTGCTAAATCTGGATCAAGAGACCAAGGATTCTCTTCTCTGGTGGTTATCTTGGGTCCATCTGTCCAGGGGAATGAGTTTCCGCAGGCCAGAGTGGACTATAGTGACGACAGATGCCAGCCTTCTGGGCTGGGGCGCGGTCGGGAACTCCCTGAAGGCTCAGGGTTCGTGGACTCAGGAGGAAGCCTTCCTTCCGATAAACATTCTGGAACTGAGAGCGATATTCAATGCTCTTTAGGCTTGGTCAGGTTCATCAGATTTCAGTCGGACAATATCACGACTGTAGCCTATATCAACCATCAGGGGAGAACAAGAAGCTCCCTGGCAATGTTGGAGGTTTCAAAGACAATTCTATGGGCAGAGGTTCACTCTTGCCATCTCTCAGCTATCCATATCCCAGGAGTAGAGAACTGGGAGGCGGATTTTGTAAGTCGACAGACTTTTCATCCGGGGGAGTGGGAGCTCCATCCGGAGGTATTTGCCCAGCTGATTCAACTATGGGGCAAACCAGAACTGGATCTGATGGCGTCTCGTCAGAACGCCAAGCTTCCTTGTTACGGGTCCAGGTCAAGGGATCCCCAGGCAGCGCTGATAGATGCTCTAGCAGCGCCCTGGTCCTTCAGCCTGGCTTATGTGTTCCCATAATTTCCTCTCCTCCCTCGTCTGATTGCCAAGATCAAGCAGGAGAGAGCTTCAGTGATTTTGATAGCACCTGCGTGGCCACACAGGACTTGGCATGCAGATCTGGTGGACGTGTCATCCCTTCCACCATGGACTCTGCCGCTGAGGCAGGACCTTCTACTCCAAGGTCCTTTCAAACATCCAAATCTAATTTCTCTGCGACTGACTGCTTGGAGATTGAACGCTTGATTTTATCAAAACGTGGTTTCTCCGAGTCGGTCATTGATACCTTAATTCAGGCTCGAAAGCCTGTCACCAGGAAAATCTATCATAAGATATGGTGTATATATCTTCATTGGTGTGAATCCAAGGGTTACTCATGGAGTAAAGTCAGGATTCCTAGGATATTATCCTTTCTCCAAGAAGGATTGGAGAAGGGATTGTCAGCTAGTTCCTTAAAGGGACAGATTTCTGCTCTGTCTATTCTTCTGCACAAGCGTCTGGCAGATGTTCCAGACGTTCAGGCGTTTTGTCAGGCTTTAGTTAGAATCAAGCCTGTGTTTAAACCTGTTGCTCCACCATGGAGTTTAAATTTAGTTCTTAAAGTTCTTCAAGGGGTTCCGTTTGAACCTCTGCATTCCATAGATATCAAGCTTTTATCTTGGAAAGTTCAGTTTTTGGTAGCTATCTCTTCGGCTCGAAGAGTTTCAGAGTTATCTGCCTTACAGTGTGATTCCCCTTATCTGATCTTCCATGCAGATAAGGTAGTTTTGCGTACCAAACCTGGGTTTCTTCCTAAGGTGGTATCTAATAAGAATATCTATCAGGAGATTGTTGTTCCGTCACTGTGTCCTAATCCTTCTTCAAAGAAAGAACGTCTATTACACAATCGTGGTTCGTGCTTTAAAGTTTTATTTACTAAGCTACTAAGGATTTTCGTCAAACATCTGCATTGTTTGTTGTCTACTCTGGACAGAGGAGAGGCCAAAAGGCTTCGGCATCTTCTCTTTCTTTTTGGCTGAGAAGCATAATCCGTTTAGCTTATGAGACTGCTGGCCAGCAGCCTCCTGAAAGAATTACAGCTCATTCCACTAGAGCGGTAGCTTCCACATGGGCTTTTAAAAATGAGGCCTCTGTTGAACAGATTTGTAAGGCGGCGACTTGGTCTTCACTTCATACTTTTTCTAAATTCTACAAATTTGATACTTTTGCTTCCTCGGAGGTTATTTTTGAGAGAAAGGTCTTGCAGGCAGTGGTGCCTTCCGTTTAAGTTCCTGCCTTGTCCCTCCCTTCATCCGTTTCCTAAAGCTTTGGTATTGGTATCCCACAAGTAATGGATGAACCCGTGGACTGGATACACCTTACAAGAGAAAACTAAATTTATGCTTACCTGATAAATTTCTTTCTCTTGTGGTGTATCCAGTCCACGGCCCGCCCTGTCACTTTAAGGCAGGTGTTTTTTATTTTTAAACTACAGTCACCACTGCACCCTATAGTTTCTCCTTTCTCTTGCTTGTCTTCGGTCGAATGACGGAGTGGCAGTTAGGGGAGGAGCTATATAGACAGCTCTGCTGTGGGTGTCCTCTTGCAACTTCCTGTTGGGAAGGAGAATATCCCCCAAGTAATGGATGAACCCGTGGACTGGATACACCACAAGAGAAAGAAATGTATCAGGTAAGCATAAATTTTGTTTTTTGCTAATTCAGGTATATTGCAAAAATGATTCTGTTCATAATTTAAATGCATCAGCGCTCAATTTTATCTGTTATGTCCCATTTAGCTTAGCATGTTTAATAATGTTCTCTTTCATATTGGTAGCATCATTTTTGTTTGAGTTCAATATTCACTTTAAATGTACAGTAAATTTAAAATTAAACTTATTTTTTCAGGTAGAACATGCATTTTTAAACAGCTTTTCAATTTACTTCTATTAAAAAATTGCTTTGTTTTGTTGAAGAGTAAATCTAAGGAGGATGATAGGAGCTCATAAGCAGTCTGTGGTAGCAGTGTTTGTAACTATGTATAACATTACAGTAAACAATGCTGTAGAAAGAAACTGAAAGCCTTGTAATTACTAGATATTTCTGTAGTCTTGCTACAGATTAACATATCAGACAAATTAACACTTTTTTTTGCTGCATTTGTTTTTTAGTAGCCAAACTCCACTCACCACTTGCCTTATGTAGAGAAACCAACCTGAGCTTGTTACTGGAGTAGATGAGAATAGCTACAGTCATTATGTTAATAAAAAAGCTTACTTTGTTTTGCACTTCCTTATGAAGCCAATTAAGGGACAGATATGTAGCAGGACACACTTCCAGTCTTCAGAATTGAAAAACCCACAATTGTCAGAGTTTAAGAGCAAGAGAATAAAATAAATAATGAAAGTATATTACAAAGTTGTTTTTACTTTCCATAATTAAAGGGACAGTCTAGTCAAAATTAAACTTTCATGAATCAGATAGGGCATGCAATTTTAAACAACTTTCCAATTAACTTTTATCATTAAATTTGCTTTGTTCTCTTGGTGGTATTTTTGAAAAGCTAAACCTAAGAAAGCTCAAACTGATTTCTAAACCATTGAAAACCGCCTCTTAGCTCAGAGCATTTTGAACGTTTTTCACAGTTAGTAAGTTCTAGTTCATGTATGTCATATAGATAACATTGTGCTCACTCCTGTGGAGTTATTTAGGAGTCTGCACTGATTGGCTAAACTGCATGTCTGTCAAAACCACTGAGATAAGGGGGCAGTCGGCAGAGGCTTATATACAAGGTAATCACAGAGGTAAAAAATATATTAATATAATTGTGTTGGTTATGCAAAACTGGGGAATGGGTAATAAAGGGATTATCTATCTTTTTCAAGAATAAAAATTCTGGTGTAGACTGTCCCTTTAAGCTTTTTATATTACAATCTCAAGGTGTTAACTGTCCCTTTAAATTTATAAATGAATCAATTTCTTTGCAATCAAAGAACAAGTGTTGATTGTTTTTCACTCATTTAAAAGAATATTAAATAAAAATTAGAAGAGACATGTTTCATGCAGCTCATATCTGAGCATCATTTTTCAATAATAAACAGTTTTATTTTGACAAAGGGACCCTTGGTAACCAGTCACATCCTTGTCCCTGTGGGTGTGGTATGAAAGTGCATGTTTGTTTAAGCGAAATAAAACCACCCCCTCTTGCAATAGAACAGTTAAGCAATAATTCTACTAAATTTATTGTAATTTGTTATATTTGGAAACGTTTATTAAACAAACATGCCCAAATTTGCTTCCAATCTTCACCAAATTCAATATTAAAATGTATATAATTATCTATACACATATCCATCTGCTTATATTTGTATAATACATTCATAGTATCCCACAGCTATTTCACACATTACAGTTGCTTGTTGGGAGCAGCAACATTAATAATCCTTCTTAAGGGAACACACTTCTTGTTTAGTTGTGCAAAGATGGCGCAAGTATTGTAGCAGATGCTGGTGCATGAGAAAGGAATCAGTGTGAAACTGCGCCTTCCTTCTTTGGCCTTATCAAACCAGCTCAACAAATGATGTGACTACAGAAAATACTGCTGACATTGTATTTAAAATCCCATTATACATATTTTTGAAAGCACACGAATACTCTGTACATACTATGTGACTTGTGTTCTAACAATTTAGAGTCCCCTTAACTTTGACAAAAGGCTGATGACACCCAAAAAAATATCTTTCATGATGCACAAAGTGCATGCAGTTTTAAACAACTTTCCTATTTACTTATATTATCTAATTTGTTTAAAAATGTAGGTTTCCTTTGTTGAAGTAAAAGCAATGCACATGAGTGAGCCAATCACAAAAGGCATCTATGTGGAGTCAACAATCAGCAGCCACTGAGCCTATTTTCAACAAAGGATATTGAGAGAATGAAGCAAATTACATGATGGAAATACATTTAAAATTGTTTAAAATGTCATGTTCTTTCTAAGTTGTTAAAGAAAAATGTTTGGTTTCATGTTCCTTTAAAGGAACACTAAACCCATTTTTTTTCTTTTAATGATTCAGATAGCGCACGCAATTTTAAGCAATTTCTAATTTACTCCTATTATTAAATTTTCTTCGTTCTCTTGCTATCTTTATTTAAAAAGCAGGAATGCGATGCATAGGAGCCGGACCATTTTTGGTTGAGAACCTGGGTTATGCTTGCTTATTGGTGGGTAAATGTAAGCCTCCAATAAGCAAGCGCTATCCATGGTGCTGAACCTAAAATGGGCTGACTTCTAAGATTTACATTCCTGCTTTTAAAATAAAGATAGCAAGAGAACGAAGAAAAATTGATAATAGGAGTAAATTAGAAAGTTGCTTAAAATGTCATGCTCTATGTGAATCATGGAAGAAAACAATTGGGTTCAGTGTCCCTTTAATGTGTTCATATGATTTTTTTTTTTTTAAATGAATAGTTTTGCTCAATTTGACATTGAGATAATTTTAGGTACTTAGCCTTTGGTTTTCTGAAGTTATTGAAGCACCTGATGTGGATTTTGAGACATTAATTTAGAGAGCATAATTTTTGGGCAAAAATTTCCCCATACAAGAAATGCTGTCTGGCTACATGTGACGCCATAAATATTTTGTTAGTTAATTTCTATGGAATTCTAGGATTATTCAAAATTATTCAAATTTGTTTTGTTTTTAACTTTTCATATATATTTTTAAAGGGACAGTCAAGTCCAAAATAAACTTTCATGGTTCAGATAGGGTATGTCATTTTAAGCAACTTTACAATTTACTTTTAGCACCCATTTTGCTTTGTCATTTGTTATTTTTAGTTGAAAGCTAAACCTAGGAGGCTCATATGCTATTTTCTTAGACCTTGAAGGCCACCTCTAATCTGAATGCATTTTGACTGCTTTTCATCACTAGGGGGCATTAGTTCATGTGTTTCATATAGATAACATGAGCTCACGCACGTGACGTTACCTAGCAGTTAGCACTGATTGGCTAAAATGCAAGTCTGTCAAAAGAACTGCAATAAGGAGGTAGTTTGCAGAGGCAAGTCCTGTGTAAAAAGTTATACTCAGCTGCTGCCCAGCTGCAGGTAAAAAGAAGGAAAAAAATATGAAGAAATGAACAGCAGCCAATCAGCATCAGCAGTGCTGAGGTCATGAACTCTTTTACTGTGATCTCATAAGATTTGACTTAACTCTCATGATATTTCATAGTAAATTTCCTTAAAGGGACAGTCTAGTATAAATTAAACTTTCATTATTTAGATAGGACTTTTAATTTTAATCAACTTTCCAATTTACTTTTATCATCAAATTTGCTTTATTCTCTTGGTATTCTTAGTTTAAACTAAACATATGTAGGCTCATATGCTAATTACTAAGCCTTTGAGGGCTGCCTCTTATCACATTCTTTTTAAATCTCTTTTCAACACAAAGAGACAGAAAGTACACGTGGGCCATATAGATAACACTGTGTTCAGGCACAGGGGGTTATTTAAGATTTAGCACAAAACAATGCTAAATACAAGACAATAGATAATAAACAGTCACAGTCATGTGATCAGGAGGCTGGAAGAAGGTTCCTAGATACAAGGTAATCACAGAGGTAAAAAGTATATTAATATAACTGTGTTGGTTATGCAAAACTGGGGAATGGGTAATAAAGGGATTATCTATCTTTTAAAACCATAACAATTCTATGGTAGACTGTCCCTTTAAACTGAATATGGAAATAACATGAGTGTGCACGAGGCTCACTCCCTTGCCTGTCCCAGGACAGACATACTGATTTGCTGCTTAAAGTCCTTTGCAATGGGGTTTGAATACTTAGGACATTTTGAGGTAAAATATCTTTCTTTTTTTACATAGAGATGTTCAGGTGATATTTTCTAGTCAGCTTTTTACAGCTATACTGCATCACTTTCAAGTGTTTAAACATTTGGGTATCATGGCCCTTTAATATAACAGTGTTGGTTATGCAAAACTGGGAAATAGGTAATAAAGGGATTATCTATCTTTTTAAACAACAAAAATTCTGGTGTTGACTGTCACTTTAAACTATAGAGTTTTCCAAGATTATAGGAAACAACTGATTAAAATAAAAAAGGCTTTTCATTCAAGGATACAAAAAAAATCCTTTCTTACCCGTTCATGAAAATAAGTTAATACCATTAAATAAGATAAAACTTTTATGTTTAAATGTCTGTTTCTCCAGGTGACCTGAACAAGGCAACTTTGATTTACTGTATTATGACTGTGATGGAGTCAGATGAGGTTTAGACATGACAGATGGTCTCTCTCTCTTTTCCCAGATCACTACGAAGTCTGCTTGATGGAGAGATGGAACACTCTTCAGCGCTCCGGCTGGAAATTGACAACCTGAAGAGAAAGATGGTGGAACAGGAGGAACGTCAGGCAGCGAAGATTCAAGCCTTGGCAAGGTAAGAAGCTTTAGCCTGTAAGCAATTCCAACACATTTCAGTACATTTTCACAACTCCCCTGATTGACTGGCCTATTCAGGGCTGCTTGGATTATGTACATTTTGAAAACAAAAACAATGTTTCAGGCCTCATATAAGCAGCGAATTTCAAACAGTCACATATTAACATAGTTTATTTTTTATGGTTTATTTCACTTTTATTTTTATTTAAGAGTTTATTTTACTTTTAAATGCATCTTAAAGGGATTGCCAATGTAACGATTTTGCTGCATGGTTTATAAAAATATTATCGTAAACAGGGGAACTTTAATTCATGAACTTTTTAAATGATGCTTCATTTGTCAAATATTTACCATATAGCGATGTTAAACACTGCGCTGTTCCTCCGTCCTCATTTTACACTTTTTTTAGCTGAGCGATGACTAATACTTCCTCAGCCAGGCGTCTAGCATGTGGTGCATGCAACGATTGGCTGAAGGAGTATTCGTTATCGCTCAGCTAAATAAAGTGTAAGATGTGGGCGGAGGAACGGCGCAGTGTTTAACATCACTATATGTTAAATATTTGACAAATGAAGCGTCATTTAAAAATGTCATGAATTAAAGTTCCCCTGTTTTGCATAATATTTTTATATACTGTGCAGCACAATTGTTAAGTTGACAATCCCTTTAACCCCTTCGGGACAGGGGCAAGTGCACAAGATCGGAACTAAGTTCTGATGTAAATAAAAGGGGAAAACACCGCTGATTGGGTCCTCGGGGGACTGCCTGCAATGTTAGGCGTGTCCCTATGTCAAATCTTTTAATGCAGAAGGGAGAAGGACACTGCAAATGTTCCGATGTCTTAAGGGCGTCAAGGGGTTAAAACGGCAGGGTCAAAATTAAACTTTCATGATTTAGATAGAACAAGCTATTTAAAAAAAAAAAGCAAAATAAAAATGTCTTCCAGTTTACTCTATTACTAGATTTGGTTAGTTCTCTTGGTATTCTGTGTTGAAGAGTTAACTAGATAGGCTCATAGGAGCTCAGCAGCATGCCATGTCCCTTTAACACTCTAAGGCAGCAGTATGTACAGCAATGTATAACTTTGCTACAAACATTGGGTTAGATTACGAGTGGTGCGCTAACTGTAGCATGCAAACTATGTACTATGTATTTTGTGACTCTTTGTGAGCATTGAAAATGGCGCGTGTATTAATGAGTTGAAAGTAAACGTGTTTGTGTGACTTCAGAGCTATAGTTAACTGTTACGAGAGACAAAAAAGTGGTACAAAACACATAAAAAATATATTTCTCAGTACAGTTACACATAATAACACCTGATAAAAAAATATCTGAATAAAAAAGTGCATCAAAAAGTTATAAGGGCTCAAAGATATGAGGTATCAGGTGTTAGAGAAAAAAAAGGGTGTGGTTTTTGTTGTTGCAATTTTCACACTCTATTGAAGTGTATGGGGGAATACGTTAACGTGTTTGCAACATTCAAAGTTCCAATTTTTGCGAGCATCAGGTTTTCGCTTGCACGCTAACTTTTTTTACTTTCAACTCATAATACAAGCTCAACCGGACACGCACAAGAATCCTCCATCTAGCGAAGTTAACGCGCAAGTGCTAAATAGCATGCAACTAGTATTATAGCCCATGATTGCAAACACTGCCAAATATTGTTTGACGTGTGCTCTTTACTGAGCTGATCTAGGCATGCTCTTCAACAAAGGACATCAAAAGAACAAAGTACATTTGGTCATTAGAGTGAATTGTAAAGTTTTTTTTAAAACTGTATGTTTTATCTGATTTAGCAGATCACGTGGGATCTTGGAACTTTACAAACAATTAAGGCTTCAGAGGGCCATTATAGACAAGATGAAAATGTAAATCAGTGCATTTCAATTCTGATTATAATCATTTTTGCAGTACACATGTAATTCTTTGGTTAAACGTGATTACTGTTTGATTGACAGTTTTTAGTCGTCTTTATCTAAGCTTTTTGCACCTGTGTTGACTTCGTGCACCTGCGCCAGCAGTAAAGCATACACGTGATAATCAATGTATCTACATGAACACTGGTGGGTCGATAACATTTACTTTAGTACTGAAAATTCACTTGAGCAAACATGAGCTATATCGGGGATACCCTAATAACCTAGAGCTGATAAACAGTGGAGAAAAACTATAAGAAATTAGGTGGAACAACCTTTGAAATATTTTTACCAGTTGAAGATTTTCTCAAGATTGGTTTTGCTGTTATGATCAAATGCAGTTATCCTTTTTAATGTAAATTTAAATCATATCACAAAAGCTATATAGTTGTGATTTGTAATTTAATAAACCTCACTCACAAGGAACATTTTTAAGTTAGTGTTTCTATTGATGCATCAGAAATGATTGACAGCATTACAAAGGGTATGCATACAAAATAAATGCTTTTAAATGTAATCTTACTTCCTTTTGCTGTGGCCAATTAGGGACAGTTTTTATAAACAAGATCCTGCTCATATCAACCAATGACTGCACAGTATGTAAGGATGTGAGAATGTAAAGATTCTATCTTTTATGTGCAAAGTATTCTTTTTAAAGGGACATGAAAGCCAAATATTTTCAGTCATGATTCAGATAGAACAGCGGTTGACAACCAGTGGTCCATGAGAAGATGTTGGTAGTCCTTGACACCATCAAGCAGGAATTAATCTCCTCTGATGGTGTCACCCCTGTCGTGCCGCAACTTCCTACAGTGCCTGGCTGGACATAAGTGAAAACTGACGGAGGAGTTAAATTACAATCTCCCTACGCACGTTGCGTAGTACTGCACAACTTGCGTAGCTAGATTGTATTTTTAACTCTTCCCATCCGGGGCGCTGCTCAGATGAAGATGATTCCATTCTAAAGTCAGCAGAGGTTGGTATAGTCTTTGCTTTAAATAGTGGAACTAAAGTATATCAAAAAAATAAATCTTAAAAAAAAATTCTCTCTTATATTTAATTTATTTCCTTCCCTTTACCTGTCTCTTTGTAGTAGTTTTCCTAATTCCTTCAGATGGACTTACATCACTGTTTGTCTTACTCCCCTCCATCTTTTTTTTTAAAATTAAATATTAATTATTTTTCATTCTAATAATGTTCCAGCGCACAAAGCCATTCCACCTAAATTCCAGTAATTGCCATCCAGCAGATCAGCCATATCCCACCAGTATTATAATAATTACCAGTAACATCAGTTGTGGTTAGCTCACATCCATATTGAGAGCTTTCTGATATAAACTTGTCCATAATTATAAGTAGTTTTGAATAATTCTTAACTGGGGAGATGACTTGGAAGTCTTGTGGTCCTTTTAAACACAATTCTTTTTTTCCACTTACTGCCTCAAAAGTTGGCACTCACCCTTCATCTGCCATTTGGAAGTATTCTCTCAGTTCTGTTATTGTTACTTAAAGGGACATTAAACACTTTGAGATGGTAATATAAAATGATAAATTGTATATATAAAACAACTCTGCAATATACTTTCATTATTTATTTTGTCCTCTTTGCCTGTAATTCCATTCTGAAATTGTGAGCTTTTCAGTTCCTGTTAGAAATGGAAGTGCAGAACACTGTTAAATCCAGCACAACCATTGG